>NC_082391.1:18898835-18966335 GCF_031168955.1 Gadus macrocephalus | reverse complement strand
AACTTCTTGTCAATCTCATAAACGGTGGGCCTGTTGTGTTGCTCCAGTGTGGGTCCCAGAGACCGTCCCGTTTAAACACCGTGACACCGTCGTTTATTAACGACGTCGCGGACAAATGGGAATATCGATTTTCCTGTCTGGGAGCCAATGAGGTGTGTATTGCACGTGTCAAGGCTGGGAGAGGAACAAAGTTAAGAACAGGGTGACCTAAGGGCCAAAAAGGCTACTTTATCAATAACCAAATCATCTTTAGTCCTAATATACTATTATGATGTATACTTTGTGATACGTGCGCCCATTGGCGCAAGAATACATCATAATGAGGCCTAATGGTTCACAAGTGTATATTGGATAGCTCTAATTTAATTATAGTGTCGGGCCTGTGTCTTCATACACATTATTTAAAAACCGTAAACCCTGAGTAGAAATGTTAAAGGTGGAGGTCTGAGCGGGATTAGGGGGCCGGTGGAGGTTATGGCTCCGGAGTTTGACGGGACGCTGGAGGGGTCATGACACCGAGTGACAGGTCCCGCCCCGGGGCATAAGCTGTCTCAATAGCAGACTAAACCGTTGTTTTTCCCTATAGCTTCCAGCTCACACTCACTGGTGATAAGATGGAGGAGGAAGCGCCACTGAAGTCAAACGAAAGTATAAATATTATATTATCCCTATGTAAATTATAAAATGAGCGTTGAATATAGAGCCATGCCATATAGCTATACCAAACACATATATACATATATATATATATATATATATATATATATATATATATATATATATATATATACATATATATATATATATAGGCCTATATATATACATATATAGATATAAATGTTTGTGCGTTTGTATAGGTTATGCCTATAGAGTGCTCATTTGAGAAATAATGTAATATATATATATATATATATATATATATATATATATATATACACACACACAAACACAATATAAATATAAAAAAGAGGCCTATTGTATAAATAAATAAATCACATAATCCAGGACCTATAATCCAAAACGGTATAAGAGTGCAGCTCGGTGTAAGATTGAGAGCTAGTTGTGCACGGTGCAACAGTAGCAGGGCTGTGCGGAGGCGCTCCGCTCCGTCTGAATGGCCCCTTTATCCGGACGCGGAGCGGGGCTCGGCCTTTTATTCGCCTCGCTATGGAAACGCGCTCGGCGGCGGAAAAATGTTGAGCTGAATAAAGGAATCAACACAAGGATCGCTTCGAGAGAAGCATCTGTTACACTCAGAAACTTAGACTATCGAATGAACGTACACAACCCCCCTCTCTATATTTTTAAATTCTGGTGAAATAGTTTGCGTTATGGATAAAACCGGATCGAATAATGGACTTTTAATATTAGACCTTTAGCCCTGCGCATTCTCTAAAACAAAGAGGAAATAAAGTAACTGTTCCATTTTTCACATTCATTCTACGCCAAAGCAAACTCAAAACAGTAGGACTGTTTGGTTTGTTGGAAGGATATAAAACCGAACATTCATTCACCAACATTAATTTGGCATGCTTTTCGATAACTATTATTGAAATAGATAGGCAAAAAGCTAGTGCCATTATATTTCAAAGACAGTGCATGAAAGTCTTAACTATGAAACACGATTATGGAAAATCAAACATTGGGCATACATAAAAAGCAGAATAGTGCTATAGGACAAAAATGCAGTGAGAATCAGTTAAAAAAACCAACTGGAGTTATTATTTTTAATAGGCTACTGACTATAAGCGACTGAACCAAACAACATAATCCTTCACGTTTAGTCTTTACATAGCACCGTTATAAAGCCAATTTTGTCTGTGAGCTATTCTTCCGGGTTTCGGACCCGCGGTCGACCCTCCAGGCCCTGTCCTTAGCCCCCCATCGCCCAGGGTTTGCTCACCTGCTCCAGCCCCCTCTCCTTCTCCACGCACATCCGAGCTGCTCGACCCGGCCACTGCCTCCCTCTCTTTAATGACTTTCTGGTGGCTGCAGCCGTCTTTTATTTCTGCTAAATATATGAAAATGTATGCAAATTTAAATCAAGCTTAACCTGGGAGCTGGGGCCATATATTTAATGGAATTTCAAACCAATAGGATGGGGAGACTTTAGTGGCAAATATAATTACGGAGCTATGGTTACTTCTGAAGTATGCAGAATGATCCTTTTTCCACCTATAGTAACATATTCTGTGGAGATAATTTTAAGAGCCTTCGGTTTGTGTTAAAATGACTGAAATAAATGGAATGGAAATGATAGTGATTGGGATGACTTTCAATAAACATTATTTGCTGCAAATCGTGAAATAGTAAAATGGGGGATACAGGCGAAAATATTGCATTGTAAAGTCCCTGTAATGTAATGAAATAAATGAACACAAAGTCGTTCAATTGAACTAATACATTGCTTTTTTTATAATAAACAACTATGCTAGAATAGAAAAAAACAAAAACACTATGTCTATCCTGAATAGTTTTTATCATTTTGGTTCTAAACACCGTAGGAAATAGAGGCTGTAAAGTTAATAATTAGCAGTGAGAATGGCTTTTGCTCTGATTGTATCCTTCTAAATTAAGTGCTGGCACGTCTCAGAAATGCCTTCGCGCCCTAATCTCCTCCTGCGCGCGCGCTCGAGGGTGACAGGAGCAGTAATAAGCTCGTGCGTAAATAAGTTGGAAACTTTAATTAATAAACAGGAACTGCGCCCCACGCGAACATACCCTCTGGACCACATTCCGACTCACTTCCGGTTCGACTGGCGTTAACCCTTTCTTATACCTCCGCACGGATCCACGTCAAGAGGCGGGGAGTGGTGTGTGTGTGTGTGTGTGTGTGTGTGTGTGTGTGTGTGTGTGTGTGTGTGTGTGTGTGTGTGTGTGTGTGTGTGTGTGTGTGTGTGTGTGTGTGTGTGTGTGTGTGTGTGTGTGTGTGTGTGTGTGTGTGTGTGTGTGTGTGTGTGTGTGTGTGTGTGTGTGTGTGTGTGTGTGTGTGTGTGTGTGTGTGTGTGTGGGAGGAATCTGGATACCTGCGGCGTCATTGGCTGAGTCGCGCGTGTTGATGCGCTGCAGTCGGCCGATGAGTGGCCCCCGCGCCTGTCACTCACCGAGCTGCTGCTGCTGGGGCTCTAGAGAGAGGGAGATGTCAGAGGCTGAGCCGCTCTCTCCTTTCAGTAGCACTAGTGGGGTTCAGCAGCCAGCATGGCCACAGCTGCCTCCAGCCCCTACACCCTGCTCAGTTCCAGCCCCATGATCCACCCCGACAGCCAGGCCATGCAGCCGGCCAGTCCCTACAGGAGCCACCCCAAGCTCATGCAGAGCGACTACCTGCAGAGCGTCCAGAGCAACGGCCATTCCCTGGGGCACCAGTGGGCGAGCAGCCTGTCGGAGGGCAGCCCCTGGTCGGCCTCCATGGAGCAACAGGACATCAAACCCGGCCGGGAGGACCTTCAGCTCGGCATCATCCATCACCGCTCGCAGCACGTAGCGCATCACTCGCCCCATCACAACAACCATGCCAACCATCCCGGTGTCTGGGGCACTCAGGTGTCCCACAACTCCTCCATCAACAGTGGGCAGCAGCTCAACCTCTACTCCCAGACGGGCTTCACGGTCAACGGCATGCTGGAGCACGGCGGCCTCACACCTCCGTCTAATCAGCAGGGCCAGGGCATGCACCCCGGCCTCAGGGACACGCTCAGCCCCGATCACAGCGACCTCGGCGGGCACCACTGCCACGACCACTCCGACGAAGAGACGCCCACTTCGGACGAACTGGAGCACTTTGCCAAACAGTTCAAACAGCGGAGAATTAAGCTGGGCTTTACGCAGGCCGACGTGGGTCTGGCACTGGGCACTCTGTACGGCAACGTTTTTTCCCAGACCACCATCTGCAGGTTCGAGGCTCTGCAGCTGAGCTTTAAAAACATGTGCAAGTTAAAGCCGCTGCTGAACAAGTGGCTGGAGGAGGCGGACTCGTCGACGGGCAGCCCCAGCAGTATAGACAAGATAGCAGCTCAGGGCAGGAAGAGGAAGAAGAGGACGTCCATCGAAGTCAGCGTGAAGGGGGTTTTGGAGACGCACTTTCTGAAATGTCCCAAGCCCGCCGCGCAGGAGATTACCTCGCTCGCGGACTCGCTGCAGCTGGAGAAGGAGGTGGTGCGCGTGTGGTTCTGCAACCGACGGCAGAAGGAGAAGCGCATGACGCCACCAGGAGAGCCTCCGATGCACGAGGGACCGTATTCTCACGGCGGCGGGAGCGCGGGAGACGCTTCGTCGTGCCATGATCTCTGACCGAGGCACCGGGAGTAAATCCCCCCTGCAAACTATCTATCGAGCGAGCGCGCGGTGCAGGGCACACGGTCCCCCCCCCCCCCACCCCCCCCCGTGCCTGTCCCGTAAAGACTCGCGATGATCCCAGCACTGAAACACAACAATAACAGCCTTCGCCATTTAGATTTGTCATGGAGGGGGGGAAGGGGGGCGGGGTGGTGGGATGGGGGAGACATTATAATCGCGGCATATCAAACGTCATATTATAAATCACTATTGGAGCCAGTCAATTGCCAGAATTATTTTCTACATCAAGGATATAAATACAAAATGTGCCTAATAACCTGCCAGCGCCTTGGTTTATCTCACTATTTCGCATCAGCTCAATGATAATTTTGTCCTGACTGATGGTTTTTTTGGTTCTGTTGGGGTTCTGAGTTTCATGGACAAGTTGTCAGCGACCGTCATTCATTTATTTCTCTGATTATTCCTTCGAGAGATCAATGGAGTGAGGATAGAAAATAACAGAGGATCACTTTTGTTTCATTGATTTTCTGCTCTTGTGTTTTGAAGACACGGAGGTGGTTTTGAGTTTGACTTCACAATCCGTTGTAGCCCTGTGTATCCAAGGGCTGTCCACCGTTTGGTTGTCCACATATTTACATTTATTAGTTTGTAACATTTCTGTAACATTTCATCGTTTATTTTATTATTTAAAATATAAATAACCGTCTTGCCACTTGCAACAAGCAGGCTATCCAAAAATCTAGCACTTGGGGGATATTATCCAATTCATAATCCTATTACATATAGCCAGTGAAACATTAACGGTTTCCCTATTTATTGATTCCTTTATTCACTCATCCTGGACCATATAAACTGTGGACTCTGAAACAGAGCTGGGAATACAGAAGGACGACAACGCTATACCTGCCTATCATTCTGTTGGACGTTCAGTAGGCCTATACAAATTTTATAATCTTAAATACTCCTGTTATTGGTTTATTTCATAAGTATTTTTTTTCGAATATTGTACAGTTTTGTATATTACCCTTTTGAAGTTATTAATTTAAACAATGCTGTTAGTTCTACATGCTCTTAATTAGCAATGTAAAAACAATATTTTCAGTAAGATGTGACTGTTTCGGCGCTTTTATTCCAAATTTCGATGACAGGTCAAGCAATTATTTATTTTCAGTATAAAGCTTGTATTATGTTTTGAAATAATCTATGTATGTTGTAATAAACAACCTCTTGCTACAATTGCTCGTTTTCTTAAGAAAATTCAAATAAGGTTTCCATTTAGTTTTCCATATATGCCTAAATAACGCAGTCTAAGTTTAAGGGGTCATGTCAGAGACTAATTTGTAAACATATGATAATGGCGGAATACAAATGTGCATAATACAAAAGTAAATTGTGCCAATATAAATGAGGAACATTTCAATAATCAAACCGTACAAATGTAAATAATACGAATTTAAATAATTTATATGTATATAGTGTAAGAAAAACAATAAAATAATTTCATACATAAACTTAAAATATAATATCACTAATAATGTAATTAGGAAATTATCAATATTATGTCATTTTTATCATGGTGAATATCTTAGTATGAATGGCGTTTAGTTAATCAAGTTATTATTGTTATTATTATGGTTATCATTATTAATTGTAGTGGTACAAGTAGTATTAATATTAATAATGATCCTATTAATAGAAGTATGAGTAGTATTTTTTGTATCATTCAAGCTTACTTATTTTTTGTTATTATGCTTAACATTACTACAACTACAACTGCTACTATTATAATACCACTTCAACTAATACTTCCACTCCTACCTATGACTACCACTACTACTACTACTACTACTACTACTACTACTACTACTACGACTAGCCTACTACTAACACTACTAATACCAGGCCCACTACCACTAACACTATCACTGCTACTACTTCTACTATACATAACATTATTATCAATAATGCTATCAAATCAAATATTGTTACTGTAAACAAAATATTTAGTCAAATCAGTTCCACAATCTTGTTGAACTGATCTAAATAACATTAATCATTGCATTGAATCTCCTTCCCCCAAAAAGTAATTTCCACCTTAACAAATGTTCATTTGTTCTGATCCAAGCTTTTTTTTAACACCACAACCTTCACACTATCTCAATGTCATGTGAGAGGGGACACTTAGTCCGGTTTTACAGTACGGTGTACTGTCCACTATATGCAACAGGACTCATCAAGCAGGACTGCAGACTGGTGCGTCTATGGATCACAGAAAATTGAGGAGCTTTCTCCTGCAGTTCCAGTGAAATGTTATTGTCCGGGCCCTCTGCCCTCCTCAATCAGACATGCGTGATTTATCGCCCGGGCTGCTGGGCCTGACAGCATAACACAATGACACACACACACACACACACACACACACACACACACACACACACACACACACACACACACACACACACACACACACACACACACACTCACACAGACACAGACACATACACATACTCAGACCCAGACCCAGACGCACACACATGTATACACACAGGCATGCACAAACACACACACGCACAATATATGCACATGCACACACAGACACACACACACACACACACACACACACATATACAATCAAAAGCTGACTATATAGCTGTGTATAATTGGGACGAATGGGTAGTGTTCTCAATAACTATGTTCATAAGAAAATCTTAATACCTCAATGTTATTTCCCATCATTTAAAAAATAATAATATATCTATTTAAATATATCTCTGAAATGCTACTTAAATGATTCAGAAATAGAGCTGAGGAGGGCAGGAGGGGGGGCAGTTGGGGTGTGGGGGAGTAGGGGGGGAGGGGGAGGAAGGGGAGGAAGGGGAGGAGGGGGAGGAGGGGGCGCTAGGCCTTGAAATGCAGAACCTGACTGGAATACTAATGTGTCTGAATTTATGCATCTCCTCAGCCTGCTGCAGCCTGGGGATGGGGGTGGGCAGGGGAGGGAGAGGGGGAGGGAGAGAGAGAGAGAGAGAGAGAGAGAGAGAGAGAGAGAGAGAGAGAGAGAGAGAGAGAGAGAGAGAGAGAGAGAGAGAGAGAAAGAGAGCGAGAGAGAGAGAGAGAGAGAGAGAGAGAGAGAGAGAGGGAGAGAGAGAGAACGAGACAAGGGTGCGAAGGGTGGAGGTGAAGGGCGGGCGGGGAGGGAAGTGAGGGAGAGGGGAGATGGAGGAGGCAGGGAGGGAGGGAGGGAGGGAGGGAGGGAGGGAGGGAGGGAGGGAGGGAGGGAGCGATGGCTTGTGCTGAAGAAGAGAAAAATAAAAAATAAAAACCCCATGGTTGATTGATTCCATCCATCTATTTGAGTTCAAAATAACGGTTGATTTATGAGAAATTACCCCCGCGAGATGAGGCGCCGCCCAGCCCAGGTCCAGAAGGAGCCCCACAGTGTCCTATAGTGGTCCCTTTAATGCCTCCCTGGATCTGCATGGAGCGCCGTTCCAACAAAACAGGTCATCCTACCCCTTTTATGACTCACTAGCTACCCCAAGGATGTTTATTCACAAACATGTGCTGTTAAATAAACCACTATAGCTTTAGTTTAGTTAGAAAATGATTCCTATGTGGCGAAGCGATTGTGGACCGACTCAACGGACAACCTGTTTTTGAATAATACAAAGAATCAGAAGATACGTTTCAACGGTCATATTTATAAATAGCGTGGTCCGTATTTGAATAGGTTGAGTAACACAGGCATATCAATTATTATAATTACCCTTAAAGTTAACTAGTGAATCAGTCACTTGTCTGTTTTGGTAAAAGATAAACTTGAGATGGGATGTTTAAGCATTTGAGGACTTGGTGGGTTCACGTGGTTCATACTGGTGCTACTGAATACTGTGGCTACACTGGTTTATGAGTCGCAGCCCGAGGACTCTGTTAGCTGCTGTCCTTGATTGCTGTTACTGGTTAAATTGGCTGTTTGCACTCTTCTTTGGTTTATTTGCACATGTTGGTCGGTCGCAGACACTTACTGTCAAATCTTTAAATGTGTGCACCTCGACCACTTCTCGTTCCTGTTGGTCTTATCATAAGGGCACACGTGGGTGTGAGAGGGTGTGAAAGACCAGCATTGAGGATACAGACGGCCCCAGGAGTAGTAGTTTGACCTGGTTGGTTAAGTGGTGGTGGAGGCGGGAGAGAAGCTGTTTTAGCACCACGGGGTAACTGGGTTGGTTGCTTTGGAGTTGCTCTATGAACTGTTCTGCTGTGGTGCAGTGTGAACCACTCACACCTTCTTCATAATGTGTCCACACCAGGACTGGTGTCTTTGGTTTTAGATTGAGTGGTGTTCAAATGGTTTAGATATGATTGCAACAGTCCAAAAATTGAAATTGTTAACATTATTAGTGTTGTTGTATGTGGTCTTCTATTGATATTACGACTATTTGTGTTATTGGTAGCATTATTAGTATTATAATTATTATCAGTTGTATAATAGTAGTCAGTAGTAACCAGGGACAGGGGCTTCAATTTTAGTCTAGAAACCTGTATGCATGGCATCTATTTTATATTTTATATGAAACAATGAAAAAATGAATTTGTCCCTGCACAATAAACCTCTAAACTAAAAAAACAACTAGTAGAAGTAGTATATTAATACTATTGGTATAATTATAATATATTAATATGTTTGGAATATATAAACAATTGATATCTTAACCAGATGATACAAACTAATAACCAACACTCTACTGTGGAAGCGGATCATCCCGCTGAGGAAAGCATTTGGTTTTAAAAAGAACAATCTTCAGAAAGAAACAGTCAGCGCTCTTACGGTGAAATGTTTGGAGAGAGCATGTGTGGCGGCCTGACGGCTATAAAAACACGGTAGAGCAGAAGGTGAATGAGAGGAGGGCGGTTCGTGCCCCACGTTTTTAATCTGAATTCTGTGTGCAGGATGGAGGACGAGGGTGAAGGGGAGGGATTACAGCCCTCCACCCGGGACGGCCCAACACAGAGGTGACAAAGAATAAACTGGTGCACCCCTCCCTCCTGGGACGGCCCACTGATGAGATGCATTAAAATCAGGCGCTCCCTCTGCCATATGCTGGTGCCCTTTATCAGCTGCACTTTATTGTCAAAGATGAACCATAAAAAAAATAGGAAATCTCCCTCTCTCTCTCTCTCTCTCTCCCTCTCTCCCTCCCACTCCCCCAACTTTTAAACAGAATGAGTGTCTCATTCTGATACTTTTGACTTTCGGTTTTTTGCCCATACATATTAATAACATGACAACATGGCATCATCATTCTAGAAGTTCATGTAAATATGAGATATAATAGTCAATGTTTAATGTCCCATTGTTCCAACACAAACAATATGAAAAAACAACAATTGGAGCAAACTCTGTCCTCTGTCCGAGGCACGATTCAAGCATTTACGTCACCCTGTTACTCATGCACAGAGTTCTACCATTTCTGTAATAGTTATACTATTATTATCGTTATTATACTAAGATTTGGGTTGCCAGGTGTCATTTTACAACGAGGAACTTCAACAGTCTATCTGTTGTCATTTTCACTACAGACACAATGGAGGTATTATAAACAGGGGATGTTATGTAAAACAGATATACTCTATTATTTTAACACACACATAAATTACTGGCGGAATGAACACACACGCCGCAATTACGTTTTTAAATTACGCAAATAGATTCTCGAGATTCTCTTTTGTGAGTTAAACCCACACACAGGTGCGTGCACTCACACAGTCACACACACACACACACACACACACACACACACACACACACACACACACACACACACACACACGCACACAGATAAAAAAGCTTCAGTAATGTAGCATTGACTGCTGTGTCTTGCCGGCTACAGAGAACATTCATGTTGTTATTATGACCCGCATCTTTTCAGCAGCTATTTCTGCAACATAAGTTACATAATGTAATGGCGGCATAGAAATCATAGCAGGAATATAAACAGGAGTAACAGTAACAGGCATGTAAAAACAGAAAAAACATTCATGCCTATGCACATCCACACCAGCACATCAATGTCTAATATTGGACGTTATTGCAAGTGTTGGGCACAATATGATGTTGATCTAGCGACTTGCACCTAATGTCTATACACACACACAAATGGCTAACTACATTTATTCATAAATAGAGACGGAAACATAGCTTTAAATGTTGTTTGGATAGACAAGAATGTATGTCTACATGTAAAAATACACACTGAGTACCGCTGTGTATGTCTACAATGAAGAACAGGAGTTCATTTCAACATGTCATGAATATATTAAAAGGATTCTTTAAGAACGTACAGATCTACTTTGATTCATATTATCTTGTATATTTTGAGGCATTTGGAAACGTTAGTAAGCCCACCGGCATGTCTGCTCTAAGAGAACGTGCGAAAGTTGAGACAGACCTGAAAGTAAGAGAGGAGCATAGCTGTGGCTAACGTTGCTATACTGTCGCTGATGCAGCAACGTTGGAGGTCACAACACGCCACAGATTCAATTCTGAGTGATGTGTGAGCATCGGACAGGGAGGAGTGGTGGGGGGTGGGGGGGGGGAGAGAGTTGGTCGGTCGGTGTGGAATGGGAAATAAGATTAATCACGTAACCCAAAATCAATTTCACGTTCTCACAGCCCACCCCCTCTGAAGAGCTGAGGGCTGTCCAGCCAGCTTCAGTGAGCTGCTATGGATCAGGAGGGGACCCATAACAAGCCGCCTCTATACTGGGGTACAGTGGGCCATGGGAGTCCTCACGGCTTACAGGAACCTAACATTGGACCGCTTCAAATCAGTGGAATTCTGGAGGACAGACTGACCTACAACTTCAATTTATTAAGAGTGGAATTGAACTTCATGAGGTCCACGTCAATAAGAGCAGAATTCCCCAGTGGCTTCTGGCTTCCTCGATTCAAGTTTACAATGGGAAAAAAAGCAGAATCAATATTTGGTTTAAGATTCTCAGAGGTTTACATCCAGGGGGAAGATAAAGAAAACCTCATATGTGTACTTTTCTTTTTCAAATTAAAATAGCTGAATGCGTTAATGGTGTAAGAAAGACACAGGACTAGGCTAATTTAATAAGTTATAAAAGCAAATATTTGGGCATATATTTGGCGTCAGGATAATTGTCTATTTCCCATGACAAGGATATATGCCTAATACATTTGAAATGTGAAATATATAGCTTTGGGATTTTTTTTTTTAACTATCCAAGCAGCATTTAACTTCTCAAAGCATTGTCATGTGCGATAGGAAAAAGCGAATATGCCTGTCTGATATACAAATTGGCCATCATATTATATTCTTCTTTCTTAGACACTGTCAGCAGATTTGGTTGAGCTAAAACACACTCTACAAGGCTCAGACTGAAACAAGACCTTGTGACAACTGTGACATAATTCCCGAAAATGTCTACTGCTGCACTCATTTCATGTGTACTTTTTTTTAGGCCTTGGTAGGATGTGATCTACAACGGATTTAACAGATAATGAGGAGTTCGTTTTTTTTTCGAGCTGAACAAAAAGCCCTGCACTCTTTGAAAAGTGACATAAGTAATATATAGCCTATCACCATTTGATAGGTAGGTAGTTCTTTCACTGCACTAACACACCAACAACGCCGTGCTTTTCGAGAACACATATGTGTCCTGAAAAGCAGCACTGTGGAGAGAGAGAGAGAGAGAGTTTCAGTATGGTTGTATAGGTTCCAACTTTACCCTTAGGTTGCATCTGAATATTTCCTAAGAGTACTTTGAACAGGAGGGAAGGGGGGAGAGAGAGAGAGTGAAAATAAATCACTACGTCCGATATCTTCATTCGTGACAGAGGCCCTGATCAGCTCTTGTCCTGCTCGTTTCACATTAACTCATTATCATACACGCTCCCTCCATTAATTCCCTTGCTTTTATTAGCAGCAATAGTGGATAAACACACGCACAAACACACGCGGCATGCGTGTGCGGGCCCCCACCCCCCCCCCACACACACACACACACACACACCAGGCCGGATGACAAACACCGCCTCTGCCTCATCTGACAGCTAATGGCTTCATTAGGAGCGGCGTGTTAATTGGCCAGCATTGGGGAGACGCTCGTTAATGAGGATAAATTGATTCACACCTGAGCGAGGCGCCACCCCTGGCTCAGCTAGAGTAGGCCTCGACGGCGGGAAAAATCTGAAGATGACGCCGAAGACGGGCCGACACACAAGACCCGTCTCATTTATTAGAGAATACAGGAGTCAACAAAACACACCCCGATCCCCCCGCTATCCCGCAAATAAACAGTCGCGCGCAGCCCCTGCCAAGCGGAGCCGTATAAGCTGAGCGAGTTGATTAGCACCGCGAGGCCAAAACAAAGAGCAGTAAGTCAAAGCAATTAGCCCCACTGTTTACCTCTCAGCTCCCCGGCTGAATGCAGCCGGCATTTAATCCATCTGAGAGAGGGAGGGATAGCGGGAGAGAGGGAGAGAGACAGAGGGAACGGGTGAGGGAGGGAAAGAAAAATCAGATGAGGTCAAGGTGTCATCCCCGAGCTGGGGATGGAAAAGGACAACAGCTGGTGCGGAGGACAGCGCGGCCGTGCGCTTGCGTGCGTGTGAGTGTGTGTGCATTCATGGGCGCAGTGCTCGCTTCTCCATACATCTGCTTCACCGCCTGAATGTCCTCGGTGCTCCTGCTCTGCTCTTTGCATGACAGCTCAGAGTGTGTGTGTGTGTGTGTGTGTGTGTGTGTGTGTGTGTGCGCGCGCGCGTGTGTGCTACACCCCACTGGTTTGCGGTTTAATATATTCCCAGGGGATTGAGGGCTGGACAGACAGAGAACAAGCGGACTACGCGGATCATTTACATACGGCTGGGGACACATTCAGAGGTGTAGGGAGCACGCAGTGTCCGTTATCCAGTCAGCTGCGATGGCAAAGTAGCACCACCTAGTGGTGACAAATTGCTGCCACATATGCAAGCACAGCGTAGGCTACATTATTGAAAAAATGTTACGTGACCTTACACAGCTTTTTATAGACCCTGGCAAAAATAACCATATGACGCATAAATTAAGACGCATGGGTATTTAAGGTATTATACCGCATCTTTATACTGCATCTTTAAGTTTAAAGATGCAGTTATGCATGGTCCATTGTTTATCAGCGATAACATTTTTAAAGAAACACCCGGATACACAACAAAATGCATGTCAATAATGATCTTTAATGCCAATATATACAGAACTTGAAAGAAAAATAGAATCTTAAAAATTAAATGAAATAAATACAATATGGTACAATTTCCGCAACGTCTTTTTGAAGAGATATCCTTGGAAATGATCTGGTTGGGTGGTCGTTGGTTTTGTTTTGTATATTCGGTCTGTTTTGAGACGAGCCTCTTACACACACCCCCCCCCCCCCCCCCCCACACACACACACACACAACTAAGGGAACCCCCCTACACCCCAACATGCCATCCCCAGCGTTGACACATTCTTTGAACTTTGACCTCAACGGCATTGTTTTTGTATTATTATTATTATTAATTTTGTATCTGCAGCATAAACTCTTCTGATACATTGTCGTTATCAGACAAAGCAAAGCTGCCAAAAGTGCATGTTTAACGCAGATAGAAATCCATGTTGTTGCACACATGCATGTATCCGCGCACAAGTGTCGCACAATGATGTTGACACGGAGGTCGCGACCCCGACCCTGCACCGTGTCTGTGACTGTGTGTGTGTGTGTGTGTGTGTGTGTGTGTGTGTGTGTGTGTGTGTGTGTGTGTGTGTGTGTGTGTGTGTGTGTGTGTGTGTGTGTGTGTGTGTGTGTGTGTGTGTGTGTGTGTGTGTGTGTGTGTGTGTGTGTGTGTGTGTGTGTGTCGCCCGACAGCCTCTCCCAGCAGCTGCGAGACAGAGCCTGGGAGTTCTACTTCCGTGATCAATATCATCAATAAAACACTCACACACTCAAATACATTAGTTCACTTAAGAGGACATAAAGAGAAAAAAAAAAAAGCAACGATAGAGAAATTTAAGTATAAAAAAAAAGAGAAGAGAACCAGGAGGGGGCAGAGAGCAAATCGGGTGAGGGGGGGTGGAGGGTTAGGATGAGGGGGAGGGGCTAGGGCCACAGTTTACCGAAGCAGCTTTTTGAATCAGCCAATCACAGTGAAGAAGAACATCATCAGCTGGTGCACCTCTACCTCACGTAGCGAGGAAGAGAGTTGGAAAGGCGAGAGGGGGAGAGAGGAGGGCAAGTGCATACGAAAGAAGAAGTGGGAATAAATACAAATGTGTATCCCAGGCAGTAACAGAACTGCTCGTCCTTCTTCCTCTTCCATCCATTTGGTTTGTGTTCGTGTGTGTCTGTATGCGTGTCTGTGTCTATGTGGTGCTCTTTGTGTATGTGTGTGTTTCTGTGTGTGTGCAGTACTCCGTGTGTGGGTTTATCAAAATAAATAGCTTAAAAAGGGAGACAGTCTACTGGCCAGGAATTGGGACTGTGTGTATGTTTATGCGTGTGCATGTTTATGCATGTGTGTGTGTGTGTGTGCGCGTGTGTGTGTGTATGGTTGTGTGTCTACATGTCCGTGGAGGTGAGTTTCTTCATGCTGCGTCTCTGGGCCAAGCTGGATGCGGCCACGGGCTCCAGCAGCGGCTGGCTCGACTTCTGGCTCAGCGCTGAATATGTGGCCGCCATGGCTCCCTGAGCAGCAACAGGAACAACACAAAGTCAACTCCCTGCAGAAACAACCGTAGCAGTGCACCCCACCTATGGCTGCTGCCTGGGGAAGAGAACCGATCGACTGCAGCACATAAGAGAGCATAATGACGTTGGCACTGAGCAAAGACGGCCTTCGAATCAATTCAAGGTCAACTTTAAGTGATGGACAGAAGAATGCTAAGAAGAAGCCTGACTTGAAGGGATCATGAAGGGATGTATCCACCAAACCCCTACTGTTAACGTCATGAAAAGGTTCAAAGGTTTATTAATCGACATCTCTTGGAGAAACTTAAGATTGTAGGGTCGTGGTTTGAATCCGAGCTCCCCCTAGTTGTTTTCCATAGTTTGCACTTCCCGACAGCCCAGAGCGCAGTAGTTTCATTCAGCTGCCACGCCGCTGTAATGTGAGTTGATGCTAGGTGGTCACTGGCTTGGCGACATGAAGTCACCTCAATAGATCATCCGCTTGCTCCGTAGTAAGGATGGAGAATAGACTCCACCCATTTAATTAGCTTGAAGGAATGGAAGGGCATCGATAGAATGATGAAAAGGAATTTCTTCAGTTTACTGCATATTGCACATATTGTAAATAATGTTCCTCATATTGCACATTTCAATTTATTTACTTAATTTGTATACACTGTTTTGTTTTGCCTTACCTTTTGCACTATTTATAATTTATTTATTATAAATATTACTATATTATTTGACCTAATTTTATCCTTTTGTTCTAATTGCACAGTTGGTCAGACATAAACGCAAATTCGATTGCTCTGTATGTCTGGAAAATGACAACAAAGTTGAAAATAAAAGTTGACTTTGACTTCATGGAACATAACTTTCTGATGCTTGATGCACACCTCGATAACCCTTAATATGTTGTCTCGGTTGCACAAAAACCCAACTGAGATGAATTCTGTGGGACCAGAGGCCGAATTAGACACGGGGCAAAAGCCACTGGCCAATTTGTGTCTCTTGTCATGCCGGTCACGTGTCACCCCAGCGGTGTGAGTTCGAGTGGGTGCGCTCACCTTGACCAGGTGAGGTGCGTCGTGCCGCGTGAGCTGAAAGTGAGGCAGTGTGTCCCGACAGGTGATCCAGGCGTGCTTCAGCACCTGCTCTGCCGTGTAACGCTGGTGAGGATCCACATGCAGCATGTGGGACAGCAGGTCCTGACACACACACACACACACACACACACACACACACACACACACACACACACACACACACACACACACACACACACACACACACACACACACACACACACACACACACACACACACACACACATACACACACACACACACACACACACAATAAATAATAATCTACACAAAGTGCATTAACTAGTAGTAGTCGTTTAATGGATACACACAGGATACAATGGTTCAGGAGGCACGCCAAGAGGTTATGGGTTTCTCAGCTTCTTAACTCTAACTGAATTTAAAAAGGCCTGTTGGTATTCACGGTAAAACCCTTTGTCTTCAATCCTAATCTATCATATTGTCTGTCCGTCTCGATGCGTGTCTGTCTGCCCGTCTGTTCAATACCTTTGAGGTGTTGGACACAGTGTCCCAGTTTCCGCCGGTGAGGGAGAACTTCCCCGAGCCTATTCGCAGCAGAATGTCCTCTGGGGTGTCGTTGGGTCCGTTGGCGAACGGCGTGTACCTAAGCGACCGGGTCGGGGGGGGAGGAGAACGCTGTGAGAAACCGGCAGGCTTGAGGAACAAGCGGTGAAGGAACTCTGTCGGGTCTGATGTGTAATGAGCGGTGTCTTACCCAGCGAGCATCGTGTACAGCAACACCCCCAGGCTCCAAATGTCACACGCCGCGTCGTAACCTTGCCGCATTAGTACCTACACACACACACACACACACACACACACACACACACACACACACACACACACACACACACACACACACACACACACACACACACACACACACACACACACACACACACACACACACACACACACGTTAACCACCGACGACTATCATGATGGTTTATAAGAATCAGAATATAGTATAAGGGAACCGTTTGAGCTTGAACTGATCGTAATGTATCCAACGAACTGCATGAACTCTATGTAGTCACCATTGGCCTGTTGCTTTGTAATGCAAGTCTGCCCTTGATGCGGACAAGCGGTAGGGAAAGGACACCTTCATAGCCTACAAACACTGCTCCTCTTCGATACAATGCACTGTGCACCATTTGCTGCAGTCCCTCTTTATGACCTCCAAGCTAAATCCATCAAGGGGCCGTTTTCCAGCTTTGTTCTCAACATGCCTGTGGTTTAGCCTCGCTATTCAAAAGATGCTCTAAAGCATAGCGCATCGGTTTGTATCTTCCCATGGCCATGCTTTCAGAAAACAACCCCGCTACTTCTCTATGCTTGTCTAGCCTCTCTCTCTCTCTCTCTCTCTCTCGTACACACACACACACACATTCACAGACACACACACACACACACACACACACACACACACACCCACCTCTGGGGCCACAAAGTTGGCGGTGTAGCAGGGAGTGAGCAGCAGGCCGTTCCCCCCGCGGAGCTGCTTAGCGAAGCCAAAGTCACAGATCCGGATGGAGTCAGGGTTCCCTGAGTCGTCCATGTACAGGATGTTGCTGGGCTTCAAGTCTCGGTGGACCACCTGGTGGGTCGGGAGACGGGGATGAGAATGCCGCTCAAACCACTTTGGAAGAATACATTATCATATTTTTGTATCATGGTCAACTCTTCCGACTAATGCATCATTGCCAATTGGTGGATCAATCCGTATTATGCTTGATACTGCGACGCATGTTAGGCAAGTCTGCGTTATAGGTTGAAAAATGCAGCATATTCCCCGATGGAATTAGAAGATAATCTCTCACTTTGACGCTTTTAATGCACGACTATTAAAGGGCTCCTATTTTCAAAATGGACATTACATGCAGGCCTGTCCACCGAGATGTATGATGAATAAATTAACTCCCCGATCACCTGATCTATCGTCCATCCCTTGTGGACCCTCCCATTTGAGATGTTACCAGTGGGTGGATGATGACATTGCTGGCAATGACCACTCCGCCTCCCACCTGGGGGGTAAAGCGGCCCCGTTCAGGATAAACCTCTCTGTTGTTATGAAGCCGTGTCCTACCCCTTGGCAGTGGAGGTAGTCAACGGTCTTGGTGATGGTGTAGAGAACCGCGCTGGCCTCCCGCTCCGAGAAGAACTTCTGCCTGAGGATCTTGTCCAGCAGCTCTCCACCCTTCATCAGCTCTGTCACCACGTACACATACCGCCCCTCGTCGTACACCTGGCACATACAAAGAGACACACGCACATCAAGAAGCAACTTTTGCAGAATTGAATCTCGTTCTCACGCATAATTAAGCGTGAGAACGCTTTAATAAGGAATGGCTGTCAATAATAAATCGATCTTATGTAGTCCGTCCGCAAAGGTGTGAATACACATTTTAAAACTACATTTACTATGAGGAAATGCTTTCTATGTACAACATATATTAATATAATGAACCAAAACATTTTTTAAAACATCAAACGTACGTCTTTGAGGGTGATGATGTTGGGATGCTGTCCGTATCTCATCAGGATTTCAATCTCTTCCGACGGGTCCCTCTTACTCTTGTCTATAATCTGAGGGACGGACAGAACACACACACACAAGTTAATAAACAAAAACCAAAGTAACGTCAAGTCAATCCCATGAAGGGAATTTTAAATGACGAGTTAGCATAAGAGTGAATGTGTGAATTGCGTTAACACTGCTGGAGTAACAGGCTGCAGTTGTGCTGCCCTCTACTGGCGGAGAAGCAACTCACTACACAAACCCTAGTGTTAGCAAACCTTTGACCCGTCCGTTATTTATAGAGGTAAACAAAGAAGAGGAAGTGTTTCCTGTAGGGCGAGGAGAAGTCAAGCCGCCTAGCGTCTCCGAGGGCTACACCACAGAGTCTCTGGCCCCGGGAACGTGACCAATGGCAGCCTTCCAGGCAGATACATTTACCCGCCATAGCCATACCCGCAATACCTTGACTCAAGTAACTACACTACAGATAAAGAGCTTCCTTTGATCCATTGATTTGATTGCACAAACAAATCTAGGTTGCCATGACGGCAGCCATGTTTCAGCTCTACCCGCGCCCCGACCCCTTCCCTCCTTGTCCAGAGTCCCGGCGTGGTTGCCCTCGGTTACCTTGGCGGCGTAGTCGGTGGAGGAGACCCGATGCACGCAGCGCTTGCAGATGGAGTACGAGCCCACGCCGATGTCCTCATGGAGGTCGTAGAGGTCAGAGAACTGCGCCGAGCCTGTGTGCATCTAGAGGACCAGGGTAGTTCAGCATCAGTACCTCAGAAGATCGATTGATTGATTTCCTGCACCCTGTAGGTATCCAGTCCATATGGGCTTATAAGGAAGTTACAAACATACAAATAATACAGTACAAAAGTGGACACATTCATTCATTCTTTCTTTCTTTCTTTAATACGTCTATAGATCAATCGCAAATAATGATATCATCAAAACAAGCTAAAAGACAAAAGCCATAATCAGGGGTATAAACACGGCCAACTCCCCCGAGTCAAATCTAAACATTTCGCCAAAGCCAAAACCTTGTCCGTGTTTAAGCGTGTTTAAGTGTTCCATCTGTTGCTACAGATGTGCCTAGTTGCATTATTAATCACCTTTGGTACGGATGTGTGCCGTTGCTCTAACACCTTCATTTCCAGAGGGATGAATAAAGTGAAGCGAGTACCCATCCATCTCACGGAAACATCCTTTCAGTTCAAACATAAACGCTGTTACCATGATAACGGCCCTCTATTAGTATCTGTTCAGCATCGCCTCGTCGTGTCTTACAGCCACGTGTGACCGCTACTCTTCTGGAGGTGGATGTTGTTAACAGGGGTCAACGTCCTGACCACTGGGTGTGAACAGTAAAACGCCGTGTTTGTGTGTGTGCCCACCTGAACTATAGGCAGTATGCTGAGCAGGGGCGAGCCCTTTGCGTTCTCCTCGAACGGCGCCGGGGCCACGAAGCTGAAGCCTTTGAAGAGCTGGTGGGCGTTCGCACTGGGAGGGATACCAGGAGAATCTGGACGGACACACACACACACACACACACACACACACACACACACACACACACACACACACACACACACACACACACACACACACACACACACACACACACACACACACACACACACACACACACACACACACACGTTGTGAAGGTTGCCAGCGTAACCATGGTTACCAGAGTGGCGGGTTGCTTTTGGCCGCAGGCGTGTGTAGGCGTGCACACTTACCTTTAGGAGTTTTAGCGGTGAACTCGGGGTCAAAGCAGAACGTGTCATCTGGCTTGCCTGCGGCTGGTTTGAACGGGGGCTGGAGCTCCCTCCTGTACAGCTTCTGTTGTGGATAATGAAACACACGTACTCACTAACTTAGCGAAATAATCAACACGTTAGCCAGCGCCACACTTTTGAGCACTTTCTGTTGTGGATGCAAATATATTAAAACCATGTATTAACACACACACACACACACACACTAAAGTGCATGCCAGCCTCAATGTTGTGGGGACCTGTTGATGCGTGATAGAGGGGCCGACCACCAGATTAACCCCATCCCCTCCCCTCACTGTTCTGGCTGCCCAATAGCTTCCTGCTGCTGCCTAAACACTCACACAGCGCTATTAGGGCACACACACAGAGAGCTGGCCTTCTGCCCAGACATGCACCAACACACACACACACACACACACACACACACACACACACACCTAAGCAGGCCAGCAGTCAGGTTGCCAACAGTCTGTTAGGTGTGAAGCCTGAATAGAAGCTGAAAAACATAGTTTTCGTGTTGCGTGTGTGTGATAAAAGTTGAACATCATGCTTTGTCTAGTACAGCTGCGTTGTATGCTGGACGCAATTCACCCCGAACCGGGCAGGCTTGTACCACCATAGACTATCCAATGATTGACAAGAGCTTGGCTAGTCAGTGGTTGACTGGTAGACTTTTAACTACTTGCCTACTTTATATTGCTTGTTACTGGTTAATTGTGGAAGGGGTTATATTTGGAAAAAGGAGGAGAGGGGTGTGTGTGTGTGAGTGTGTGTGTGTACTCACATTCCAGTCAATAGTGGAAAAGAAAGCGTGCCGTTTGATCTCTTCCACACCATCAGCCCCGGCGCCTGGAGTGGAAGGGAGAGAGGAGAAGTGTGTGGAATACGATTTACCGCTTCATTACCACTTTACTACCAGTTTCCATCACACACACACACACACACACACACACACACACACACACACACACACACACACACACACACACACACACACACACACACACACACACACACACACACACACACACACCTCTTTAGGGATCTGCTTTCAGAGTCTGCTGCTAAATTAATTACAGCTCGGCATAATCAAATGAACCAAGGTGAGGAACACAACTCAATTAACTTGAAACATTCTGGTAAAAGGATCTAAGGGCACCTCACTGTTTACACGATGACTTGATGAATGCAAAGTTGAGTGGTCGAAAATTATTATTTCTGTCAAATTGTAGTAACTAATGACTGTATTAGTTTTACTTTGTGTAGTAACAATCCAGTACACCCCTCAGTCCTGTCTTTTGGAAGCTTTCACCGTGACTTGTTTGTGAGTTAATTGGTTAATTGGATACCGGTAGCGTGTAGCCATGTTGACAGCGTGGCAGGAGGCAGCTGGTACATGATGGGGTGGACAGTATAATCGGTATGAGTTGAATGAAAGAGTTAATTAATTGAAAGAATTAAAAAAAATTAAATCAAAAAACGTCACTTAACACTGATATGTGCGGAGTGAAGGAGTGGTCCGACATCCTACACGCAACGCTGATATCTGGTTGACATCGTATTTTTCCCTGATTTAGCTTCTGAAAACATTCCCTTGGTTCAGAGATGGGTTTTATTTGCATATCGCTTCAAAAAATAAGTAGTAAGAAGTCAAATGTTGTGTGAGGGAAGTCCGCTGCTTCCGCGGAGTCCAACTTGGTTGCGGCAGATTCATGTCACGGGGTCGCACGCGGGATTGGCCTATTGTTGCGTAGTAGAAAGGACAACATACGACGGACGAGTCAATGTGAGGTCTATTTCTGTGTTTGATATAATGGTTGGTAATGGGTGGCGCAGTGATGCACAGCCCGGTTTGGAGCACTGCTGGAAGTTATAGCATGGCTGGTTCTCGTGTTCTATGTGAGAAAAGAAACACGCGCTATTCGGGATGAAGATGGGCCAAGAAAGTATGTCCTGATTCAGCCGTTCAGTTATCATCAGTAGGTAGAACGTTTTGATGTCGTTTATCTTGCCCTTGTTCAAACATTGATAAAGGGTGGTCCTTATATGAAACGAGGGCATCGAGTGTTGTGAGTAAAAAAAAGAACAGTTTCCCTAAGCTCTAGCACCTCCCAGTGTCATAGCGTGATATAAACAGTGAGCGTGATCATTTTCATTTATACCTCGATATAATTGTTTGGCCATTCTGCCCAGCCCTCGTTGCCATCTCTATCTCAGCGATGTCCTGTGTCATAGTTTAAGGTTGTGGTATTTTACGTTGAGGCTGCTTCCCCATAGAGATTCATAACATAATGTATTCAGTGGAACTCCCTCGCTGCTTATTACCCATTATTCTGTTTCTTTCAACATTAAGTTCATACTTGTAGGGTTGCTTGTGAAACTGTCTGTTTTCCTATCTATGGACTACCATTTATACTGCTGCAACATCTGCACGCTCTCCGTGAGTGTTCCTTACCGAGTCTGTTGGCAGGGTTACGTTTGAACAGCATTCTCAGCAAACTCTGTGCCTCAAGACTCAGGAACTGTGGCATACCCAGCTTAGCTCTGAGAGGAAATGGGATCAGAGAGGGCTAGGGGTCAGCTCAGATGGAAGAGAAAACAGACAAATACTGGAAAGTGAGTGAAAGCAGTCCAAAGTCAACGGTGGATTAAAGGGAAACCAAACACCGCCGTTTAGGCCAGTACCCAACCGGGTAAAAAAATGCTTTATCGCTGACTTCTGGTGATGATATTTAGGGGCGGGGCTACATTGGTGCCCAGACTTTCCCTCTCTTGCACTCTTAACCCCAACAATCAGACTGGTGGAGGGGGGGGGTGATGCCAGAATGTTTGATTGACGTTACCTGGCAAGTTACCTCCAACTAACAATAACAGGGAACGCATTCAATAGCATGTGGACTCACTTGAGAATCATGTTCATGGTCTCGTTGCGGTCTTTCCCTTGGAACGGTAATGTCCCTGTTAGCATCTCAAACTGTTGAACGCAACAAGGAGAAAAATAACCGAGACAAGACAGATTAAAGTCGGTCCGGCCCACACGGTAGACCATCTGAGAATAAAAGAAAATTAACCCAAAGAGAAACTCAATGTATCGAATTAAGGAAATTGAGATGAGGTCAATGTTGTACTTGTGTGAGTGTTTGTTTACCATTAGCACGCCTAGCGACCACCAGTCAGCGCTCTGTGTGTGTCCTCTCCTGTTGACCACCTCAGGGGCCATATACTCCACTGTACCACAGAAGGAATATGCCTTCTTATCAGCATCTACTGACTCCTTACTCAACCCAAAGTCTGAGAGACATGGACATAGAGCGAGAGAGAGAGAGATAGAGAGAGAGGGAGAGAGAACCATTACATCACACTACAATGGTGAGGGTAAGGCACAAGAGGATTTAGAGCCAATAAATCCAAAGCTGGAAGACAACACACCTGAGACAATCTATAAACTCATTAAAAAGATGAACCAGCTATAAATGCATGTATATTGCATTATTTATTTATTTGCATACATTTTACTGCTTAAAAGCTTAGTGACAGTTGATTACAGGAAACGGCAAGTACTAACCTGTTAACTTGATATGGCCAGCTTCATCAAGTAATATACTGAAAAACAGAACCCATCTTACTTAATTGAATCCCTAAAACGAAACTATTGCCATATAAATAAGTATCATACATCACCAAACTAAACTCAATCTAATTTAAATGACTCTTAAGAGCAGAAACATTAATAACAGATAAGAGGAATAGGAGTGAGGTCACAGGTAAGGAGAAAGAGGTGAAATTATGTCACAGGTGAAAATAGGAGTGAGGTCTCAGGTAGAGAGTAAGAGGAAAACATGATATCACATCTGAGTGGAATAGCAGTGAGGACACTGGTAGAGAGTAAGAGGGGAACAGGATGACACAGGTAAGAGGAATAGAAGTGAGGTCCCAGGTAAGAGGTAAAATGTGGATGTCACCAAGGAGAGGTTAAGAGGTACGGGGTGAGGTCATAGGCGAGAGTCAAGCGGTAATGCCGTGAGGTCACGTATAGGGATTAGGTGAGGCACGCTAACAGGTCAGGGTTACACGGGTGATGTCAAAAGGAAGAGGAAAGACAATAAGATAACTGAGGTAGGGTCATGGTGACTAGTGGGTGGGATGTCCATACTTCTCTGGTTTGAGATCTCTGTAAACTATGCCCAGTGTGTGCAGATGGTCTAGGGCCAGGGCCAGCTCTGCAAGGTAGAATTTCACATCCTCCTCTGTAAACATAACCTGACAAGAACTGGACAAATTTACTCTCTGGACTCAGGAGAGGAAAGAAATGCAGCAGCTAGAATCAAGAATGTCAAACAAAAAGACAAACATGGCATCATTGGTTATTTTTAAACATCTATTCATGAATATGCCAACATGTTGGGAGACTTAGTGACAGTAATGACCAATAGTTCAGCCAATTTTTAGCAATTCAAGACTTTACTAATTAAACGCAACATTGCGTTTAGACTTTTAAATACTTTTATACAACAGAATTTCAAATTTTCAAGCACAACTTGAATAACATTAGTGCTTATTGAGATGATGTCTTAACCCACTGTGAAATAAACAGTTTTTCACATTTGTCTTCACAATTTTGTATATCCAAGGATCAAAGGATATAATACTTCATTACAACATCATTAAAATAATTTGATGAGGCACAGGCAGACAATCAAGTCGGTTAGGGTTAGGACAACCTCCCATTTTTTTTTTTTACTAAAAATAATTTTTTTATGGCTTATCTAAGTGCAATAGGGCATAAGGCAAGATGAGTAAAAAGAAAAGCATAAAACAACAGTGACAAATTAGGTGCAATTGCTTCTACTTGAATAGAGCCATTGCTCTCCTTGTGACATAAACAATTGTGATTTGACGTTAGCTTTTACAATGCCTGGCAATTTCAAAAGGTCAGTTTTATTATTTGGTTAAACCAAGGTATGCATACTTTGCATTGGCATCTTCACAATGGACCTCATTTCTCTCACCTCTTCTATCTCTGTGCTTACATCTCACCCGAGATTGAACCAACTTTCTGCAGTATTCAATTCAATTCGATTAAATAGGTACAGTCTAAAAGGGCTTAACAGGCCATATATTTATAACATCACAAGACACAATCAGCCTCTTTCATTGTAATGAACAAAGGACACTGAATCGGTTTTGTCGAAGTCAGGCCGATGAGGGAGCAAGAGATGAGGCGTGTATGGCTACCTTATTTGCACTGACTGGAATACACTTTGAGGCCATTTTGAACAATGATAAACATTGTGTTGGCAATAACATGTACGCACACACACACAATGAAATGCAATACATAATAAATATGCATTTAAAAATGTGTATTTATATCCGTAAATAAAGAGATGCATAGAATAGTGGGGAAATATGGTTGCATATTTACACACCATTATTAGAATAACATCATGCATAATGTTAGTCTTTTTCATTTCATTACATCCATTGTTTTGGTCTAACTACTATCGAACTGTAGTGTATTTTTGCCCCACCCGTCTAAAATGCATTTATTATGTCAAATATTGTCACAAGCAATCATGATTCTGTGGGCCGACATTAAGAAATAGTGCTTAAAATCGAGCTTACCTCTTTGGATAAACGAGTGAATACATCTCCTCCCCTTAGAAAGTCCAGTATTAAATACAGTTTTCCTTCTGTCTGAAATGCTGAGGAGGAAACGATAGAATAGCAGACGGACATAGAGGTCAAATGAGGCAGTAATAGCATTAGTTTATATTGAGACTGATTAAGTAGTCTGGTTATGCGATGGTGTGATGATGATGCCTAGCATACTGGAATGATATTATAGCTTTTTTTTGTATAACTAATTCTTCGACGACCCCAATTGTTTAAGGGAAAAACTAACATTTAGCTTACATTTGAAATATTAATCATTATCATTTCAAAATAATCGCTGACACATTTCTGTCAAGCTGTAAACACGATACATTTAAATGATTTTTAAAGGCAAACAGGAACAGTTTACTTTAAGACATATTGAATGGGTTAGTATTTAACAGGATAACTATGGGATAACTAGTATTATAGTTGTCTGACTGAGGGATTCATTGGTTATTGGTTGTGTTTTTGGTGCCAATCTTTAGGATAGGTGGCAGTTGGTATATGCAGACCAGAGTGGAAAGACAAGGTATATAAATTCCCTTCCTGACACACAACATTTGTTTGTGAATTCACCCACACACAAATAGTGCTTCTCTTACCATAGTGCAATTTCACTATGAAGGGGTGATTGACCTCCACTAAAATGTCTCTCTCCATCTTGGTGCGAACTCTGTCCCTGACTGGAGACAACAAGAATACAAGAACATACCAAGCCATTCAATTAGCTAATGTGAACAACATATACAGACCACTGGGGTCGGTTGATACGTTTTATCAGGGAAAGGTTAAGAGCCGGTAACAAGACATGTGGAGAATGGGTTACCTTTCAACGATGCCTTTTTCAGTACTTTCATTGCATATAACTGACCAGCATCTGGACCCATGATCTTCCTGACGAGAAACACCTGAGAGGGCAAGTGGGCATTTGATTACAAGGCACGCCCCTGCTGTTGTTACAAGCAAGCTGTCAGCTAGAGATTCAGCGCCACCTTATTTTCCGCTACCAGCACTGTATTCAATGACCAGTAGGCGTTTCCTCACCTTGCCGAAAGAGCCCTGGCCCAGGACCTTGAGCAGTTCGAACTGCGACGGGTCTGCCTTCTCACAGCCCTCTTTCACATGGTGGGTGATGGGAATCTCCTTATAACCCCCCTCATCGTCCTACACACAAACAAACACACGCACAGACACAGATCATCAACACCCACAACACAGCAGTTTGACGCCGACAGACACCATGACATGATCATTGTTGTATACATTTGCACACAAACACAGACATTGACACAAATATATACGACACCATTCAAAGCAAATATCATCAATACTCACACAGTCCGTGAAAGGCTCTTCCTCCTCCATGGGCTCGTCCATGATCTGATGTCCGTTGACCTGGAAGGGAACCATCGGACCTGATCAGCGGATATGCTACTTTTAATATGCCTTGTAAACAGAGCACACATTCAGCACTGTACACTACAGGTTGCAGACCCAAAGTGTGTATTAGAAAAATGTTTCAAACAACAACAACAACAACATAGCCAGGATGGAGTGTCACAAGCAGACTTGGTTTGTGCCTTAACGCTGGGACTGTACTGAAGAGACGTTTGTTTTCAAACAATATGGAGTCCATACACAAATCCAGTCCAGCTGTGGCTCTCCATCTATAAAGCCTGATGTTCCTAGAACTATTGTTGCCTAATCCTCAGACAGAGCGGCACAACATGGCTGGTCGACTGGGAGGCTAGTGTTTAGTAGGGAGGTGGTACGAGTAAGTGTGGACATGATCCGTAAATTACTTTCCAACAAACGTTTATTTACTTATTTGTTTTTAGTATGAAGCGTGAGTAGTCATGCATGTACAATTGTGGATGTTTGATTAACGTATCAGATTCTGTGGATTTGATAGCCTTTTTTTGCCTGCTTTTGCTTTTCTTGGCAGCTCGTGAGACAAAGTAAATTCAAGACTTCAGGCTATGGTTAATCTGATGATGGATGGCTGCCATGATGACAATGTTCAATACACCAAATTATTATTTGTTTAAAGAATAACGGTCATGCCCCTTTAATGCAGAGAAATGCGTCTGAAACGCATGTGCAGACACGCATTGGGGAAACAATTATAATCTCAAGATGTAATGAAATCATTTGAAGCATGCAAGTTTTATCATTTATTCAGTGAACGAGGATTTAACAAGCTGAATGTTCTTGTGTCGTAAACGTGTGTGTGTGTGTGCGCGTGTGTTGAATTCCATCAGGCGTCTACGGGGAGGGATGACTCATACATGTACATAAGCCCACTGAAGGGGCGGAGCATCGCAGACACTCGCATGGATGGACAAAACAGAAAACAGACCTACACGATATGACCACGTTATTTTAGCAATAGAGTAGAGTATATTTCCAAAATCTGTCATTTTTACTATTACCTTCCAAATACTACCATATGCAATGAACTAAGCAGGTGGGTCATGTGATAAAAACATCTTGTGTATGCATGAAAATGCTAGCCCATAGACTTGCAGGTTTGTGTTCTGTGGATGTGTCATTATTCACACTTGGATTTCTACTCCCACCTTAAAGTGTCATGACAGCTTGGTAGAGAGGAGTGCAACAGCCTACACTCCGAGCAGCAATGAACTTGACTAGCCTTTACCAGTCATCATGATACAGAGTTGAGTATGTTAGCGAACGTGGGTTATATAAAAGCACATGTAGAAAAATTGTATGCTTGGCAAGAAGCAAGCTGAATAGTGCGTGCCTTGTTTTATAAGACATCTTCATTTGGATGCCATTATGTACTCGGCAAACCCTGCATGCTGAGTGCCTCTGCTACGTTTCAGGGCCACGTTTGATTGTATTTGAAGAACAAAGGTTACGTAGGTAACCAAGGTTATGTGAGGTAATTGTTGGATCACTCCAATATGGTATCCATCCGCCGCGACGAGATGCCATATTAGAGTGATCAAATATAGTGAAACAACCCCAGTTTTTGAATCTGTGTAAAATGAAGTGTGTGCCCTTTTCTCTAACAAATCTTAGAGGCGTGAAAGATGTGTGAAGGATTGCAAAGGACGTTGGAGGAGAATGAGGATACCTGAGTAGAACACACAAACCGATATTTGTTTTTGTCCAAACATCGACAGCATAACATTTAATCTTGAACATTTAACTCGAGGCTTTCAACTGAGCATTGGGCTTTCAACGCGAAATGCATATTTTAGCTATACATTTGTTATGATGCAACCTCGATGTCGCCTCTCTTTCTCGAGGTTTTTGTCGTGTTCGTCAGTGCGCAACAAGTCTACATTGCTGATCCATCAGATAATATGGGCAGTTTAGTCCAATTATAAATATATTGGAATAACTGCTCATGTAAATAAACAAGTAAACAAAAAGCAACAGCACTGTCCTGCGTCTACTCTTGGACGAATGAAAGTGCCTTAAATAAATGTCACATCAGAACACACGTTTTACAAATATGCTTCTTCGATTGACATGCGAAACATTTGGTTACTCGCCTGTATGGAAGATGTGGGGGCGTTCACGAAAAATAGTTTTATTTTTTTTAAGAGCCGAAAGTCAACAATAAAGACGCCTTGGCTCTTGTTGGACCTATTCTACCCGCTGGTTCATGTGCTAAACAACTTGGCTAACCTTGAACTAGCCGTGGAGACAAAACCTTAGCTAGTACAGTCCAACAATCAGGACAATGTAGCGTCTACCGATGCCTCAAGGCATGTCCCCATTACAATAACCCTACGCATAATGCTTTAAACTACAACAAACAAACCTAACCAACACCCGTAGTGGCATACAAAATAAACATTAGCGCTATCCCCACAGCTGTTAGCCCCAGCTATTGTGTTAGCATGATGCACTGCCAATGCTTGCTTCGCTGCAGCTCCTCCTGACGGGAGATTCTGTACAACCAGTAGGGGACACGCACGAAATATCGCATTGCTAGTACAGATACGGATTTAATCGACACAACACACAACACACTTACCTCGCTACTAACGCTATTTACCTCCATCTTGTGCCAGGATTCCGCTGGCTCGGAGAAAGGCATCGTAGGCAACCTAGACCCCCGCTCCACGTTGCATGTCTCCCCTATTTGGAAGTCCGGATGTTCGGTCGGGATGATCGCACACAAACACGCTAATACGACGGATAACAGCTATGTGCTTAGAAAAGGGGGGCTGGTGTCTGAATAGTTGATTCTGTTGACTGTACCATACGCTCACCAAACACCGCTACCCTGCCATAGATGCGAATATGGCGGCTACTGTGGTACCTAAACGTCAGTGAATGAGAGATTATTGACGTAGCTCTGACGCAATCCGGTTAAGGATTTCCCCCAAACCTGCAGAGCAACAACCTGAAACCGGGAAAGTGGGAGGGGGTTGGGGTTAAAGTGATGGGAGATGGTTGTCGTTATCCATTGTGCTCCATGGATAGAATGACGCGAGTACATCGACGTCTGGCATAATAAAACATGTCATTGAGTTCAAGAATTAGAATATTTTTGTATAATCCCTGGGAAGGGTATGTGTCAAATGGTTTAAGGCCAACTGTTGTATAAGCCTGTCCATTCCTGTATCCAAGTGGACCTAAGAAGCTTAAGCTACATTATGTTTTTGTTGAGCGCAACACTGGAAAAATAGTAAATAGATTGCATGTGCTAATGGATAATAACAGCCATGTCACATCTCTTTGATATGATTGCCCTGTAAAAGACCAAACAAATTTAAAAGTTTATCAACAAAACACAGCATTCTCTTGTAATTCAGATTAGGTTATTTATTATCGAGTCTGGGGCGAGACCAGAGCAAGGCGAAATTATATGCAGTAAAAAAGGCATTGTCTGCCCAACAGTCATAGTGAAGCATTAATCCACAGGCACTAGGCATGGAGTTGTGGTAATATGGGTGCAGGGCTCTCAAGTTTTGAACTGAGTTCAGAGTGAGATTTTGTTGCAGGCGGCAGGGGGGGTATATATTAATATGTGACTGCGTACAAATGTGTCCACAGATATGGGGACTAATGTATGATAGTAAGCATTATTCGCACTTAACACTAATATTCAGAAACACCACTGCCTCAAAAGGATATTGGCCTAAGCAACACCAGTAGAGGCATATACTTTTCCCTGAACTTTTAAACGTTGCAAACATGCAAAAACATAATTATATATTTATGTGGCATTCAGTCCAATGCTTAAAATATATCTGTGGCATTCAGTAGGCCAATGCTGTGGTAAAGTGTGTAAAGTATGACCCAGTGTTTCTTTCTGTTCAATAGATAGAACTTTATCAATCCCCTGTAGGAGAAATTTGTTAATGTTTGTCCCTATAAAACAATAATGGTAAAAAAATAAATACAAAACATGACGGTAACTCTAAAGTCAAACCGTCCAATCGGAAGGCTCTACTTAACCACTCCCCCTACCCATTTCCACCAATGCAAAGCGTGTGCATGGGTTGAATTGCGCGTGTCTCACGCCGAATGCGTGAGACTTGAGAGCCCTGACCCCTGTGGGTGTATGCGCAAGAAGGACAGAGTACTCGCTCTTGTCCGATGCTAGCTTAATTGGGATTGTGGGGGTTATTCTGACGGTATGTCAGTATGTAAAAACAGTCTTTAGCTTTCTGTAACACTTTCTCCCAGGGGCTCCTCTGATGCAGAGGGCTCTGTGAATTCGGTCGAGAGGCCGTCGTGGTTCATGGTGACCGGTGGGAAGTCTTGCGGAGGGCTCGCAGCAATGGGTGATGTTACGGGGCCAGGCGATGAGCCTTGGCTGAGGGGGATCACTGACGGGGATTGGTCATCGTGGCTCGGTGACATTGCCCCTGGCGTGCCGGTGTACTCTTCATCGTCACGCCCATCAGTGACCTCCTTCGCATCGCCATCATCGGGCTGAGGTAGACTGGCCAAGAGGTCCTGAAGAAGTCATTGTAGACCAAGATCATGTATTGATTTTTTTGCCTTTGTCTCGTACAAAATTGATTTAGGAACAATTACCCATAATTCTTACTCTATGTAAAACGTTTCAATGCAGACTTAAGGCAATATTTCTGTAAAATAATCAAGTGAAATAACATATACATGTCAAGCATACGTATCTATATCATGTACCTGCTGTGTCTTCAAATCATTGTTCTTTATAGCATTGACCAGACTCTTAGTGAACTCTTCAAGCTCCTGGTACTTCTGTTTTTGGTTCTCTAGCTCACTCTCTAGGAACTGCACCTCCTCGTGCTGGAATGGACAAAGTTGGAGACGCACAAAATAGTGAATCACTGTGCGGGGGAGACTGCATTGCTTTCAATTTAGTATTGAGTGTTATATGTACGAATGGGCTGGCACCCACATCCATGCGTAAGAGTATAATAGTCTAAATAAATAATGTGCTTTTCATGTGGGGAAATACGATCTCTCCGTAAATAGAATATTTTGAGTCTTATAAGCAACAGGAATTTACAATATTTGTTTTGAACATAAAATGCATGGTACTTTGATACTCGAGTAGGTAAGATAACTATATTTTTTTTTTTAACCAGGTTAAATATTATTATGGTTATAAACATACAACAACATAGGACTACAAAGGAGAACATTTTAGTATTTAGTCATTTACCTTGAACTCCAAAAGGTTCTGCATCTGCTCCATGTCTGAAGGCATCATTTCAATGACATCTTCCTCATCTTCATCAATGATCTCTATTTTCTGTATACCAAAAAAACTGATTATTATGGGGGATACGTTTGAAAGGAAAACATCAATGTTTTTTCCTTTCATTTGTGTGAAAGCTACACTAGCGGGTTTCCATCTTCCTTCACAACTGCTACGAGGCAGGTATACCACTTTCAAATTGTAACTGAATCAGGTCGGATATCACCCTCAGCATGTGAAAGTGTAGCAAATAAACATTAAACAGCATGGATACCAATTACTTGGGTATAAACAGGATAGAAAGTGTTTAATCTATTAAACAAGTGAGATTATTACATTTAGTACGCGAAGGACAACACTATACACACTATGACAGTGGAGTAATACATTGAGCATTTTGGTAATGTATTAGAAGAAAAAAATTGAATAAGTTCAGACTATATGCACACAATACATTCCAATTTAAACTTGGACTTAAGATCTCAAATAGTGCTTGTTTCATGAACACTATCCACAGGTTCCACACATATCGTACCACATCGTTAGCCAAGGGACAAGGGTTTGAGATGCCGCCACCATCCTCTCCTTCTCTCTGGAAGGAATCAGCCAAGCCATCTAGCGGAGAAAGCAAAGGATTAGTGTCCGAATCAATTATTAATCATTTAAGTCTATAGCCGATTTGTTATCTGCATCCTCACCTTCAGACAAGCAGAGAGATCCCTCGTCATTCAACTCATCTCCCAGTTCGGGCGTTCGAAGAGCCTCCTCTTCGGGGGTAAGGGACAGGGACTGGTCTCCAGGAGAAGAGGTAAATACAGCTGGCCCGTCAGTTGGTGGAGGGATTTCAATACCCATCAGCCGGCATTTTCTTCGTCGGTTGCTGATCCATGTCTACCAAAACGAAGAGCAAGTCAAACGGATCACAAAGAGCCATTCGATTAGATTAGATTAGATTAGATTAGATTAGATACATACATAGACTTTAAACAACAATTTCTACACTTTTCTTTCTGTCTTTTATTGTATCATCCAGCTCTGTTTTCCAAGCAGAGATGGATCAAGCAATTGTGTGCTTTATATATTTATTTGTTTTTCATAGTATGCAATGCTTTCTTTCCCGACTGGTCGATATGAAACTAGTCAGTCAGTCAGTCTGACATTAATTCACCATCCATAACACCCTTTTTTATTTTGCAGACTGTGCTAGAGAACTAGTGTGCCACTAACCTTGACTATCTCAGTGTCCACGTTGAGCTGGTTGGCTGCGGCGGTGATCTTCTCCCTGCAGACAAACCCAAGGCTGGTCATGCCCCTGTTCCAATAGCGCCTCAGCTGGACGAGGTCGCCGTCGCTGAACTGGGTCCGATCCTGGAGCTGAACGAACAAACCCCTTTGTGTTACTACCGGTACTAGCACCGTGACCCTACGTAGAATCCATTTATGTTTGAAAAGCGACAACAGGGCAATAAGTGAAGTGCATACGACCATGCGGGGACAAAAACAATTCTAACCCTTTTATATTGATAAAAATAAATAAAATAAACAACAACAACATTCAATCAAGGTTGGACCAAACGTTACTCACTGTTCTCTTTCTGGAGTTGCTGAGGTGCAGCCACACTGCAGACCCACTGAACGAATTCTGCCCACATGAGTAAGGTAGTAAGACAGGGAAATAACACATGGAATGGTAATACGTTGAATTCGGTGCAGAAGAGACCTGAAAGAGCAATGCCCGCCCAGACTGACCGGTGAGCTGCCATGCCTTGAGAGCGAGGTCTGAGGTGTGGTGGAGTAGCTGCCTTGAGAAGCCGCGTTGCTTGGGTGCGGTGGAGGTCCGTAGTTCGAAGGAGGGGAGGGGTTGCCTTGTTTATACCCCATCACTTCGACGTGGGACAGGCTGGTTGAGGTCTGCTCCATGCGGGTATGGGACTGGGCGGACATGTTCGCAAATTCCGCCTCCTGTTGCCATTCGTCTTCCTCATTGCCCGTCTCCATGGCGATGGAGAAGTAGCCCGCCGCGTCGGGGGATCGGGAAACCGCCTTACGATTCTCCCGGGAAGCCGTCTTCGCGGGAGCCGTCTGAGATGCCCTCAGAGCTTCGCTGTTGGCTCTTCCTGATAGGGTGAAGACCTGCTGGATGCGAAGGGTGTGGTCGGAGGGTGACGTAGGTGTGGGCGGGGTCGGGGCCGTGACCCGGGCCCTTGGCCGGGCAGGCGGTTGAGTGAGGGGGTTGGAGTTAGTTCGGGACTGCGACCCGGGCTGGGATTGTAACGAAGAGGACCAGGGGCGGCTTTGCACCGAACCATACTGTCTAGCCCAGCTGTGGGGCACCGGTTGCGACCCCGACACTGACCCTGAACCAACAGCCGACGCAGAAAGGGAGAGGCCCGCCTTGCTAGCCGACGCATAGGTGGAGGGTCCGGGTGGAGACGTGAGGGACGGGGGCTTGGACGGGGGAGTGACCAGACGCAGGGGAAGGGGAGAAGTGCTAGCACGGGCCCTGATGTGGACCGACTGAGTGAGAGGAAGAGGCGGTTTGTTCTGCAGAGCCACGGTGGTGTCCATTTGAGTGGGCGGAGGCAAGGGTCTTGGTCGGGGGCAGGGGGCCGGGTTGAGGGAGTAGATCCCAGTAAGGATGACATCATTGTTGTTATTGTTGTTGCCACTGCCGAGAGGAGAAGAAGATGAATGAGACGAAGACGAGAGGGAGGAAGGGGGGAAGGAAGAGGACGGAGGAAGAAGATGACCTCTGCTCTGGATGCTCCGTGCGGCAGGCAACATGGTTCCCGTGATGAGGGGCCCTCCTGCCAGGCTGTGATTGGATAAAGATCCCCCTACCAGTGCGTGATTGGATAAAAGACCCCCCAGTGGTCCATGATTGGATGAGGTATGAGGCATGCCTCCATTCTGGTCCGTCTTAGAGGCCAGTTTACGCCTTTTGTTTCCCACCCAAGTCTGAGAAAAGTAGAAAAAAAGACCCTCTTAGCAGTAATACAGAAAAATTGATACGATTAAAGCACATCATAATTACTCATGACTTTGTGCACGCTTCACAATTTCCCCTGGGAAATACCTGGCTCACAGTATGCACATTCCCTGTGGTAATACACAGATTTATGAAAAAAAGAAACCGGTGCAACACAAATCATAGGTTCGAGACCCATAATCATGCGTGGACCACACGTGCACGCATAGATACAGACAAGCACACATAGAGAAACTCACTAAGTTTATGGGCCTACCCGCACCACGCTGAAGTCCAATTTGGTCTCTTGAGCACATTGCAGAATTAGCTGAAAGCAGGCCTTGCTCTGGTTGGTCATTCCGTTGTCATAGTAACGCTCCAGTACTCGCTGTTGCTCAGTTGTAAATACAGACCGCAGGTTCATCTGTATTGGTACAATGTGGTTTGATAGCATTGGGCAAATTGTATGCAATATGTTGACTACACTGTCATCAGTCACCTAGCAGATAATGACAGCATTTTTTCTTTCATTGAATAAATGACATAGACATAGAATAAATTATACAACTATATGGATAAGACACTACTACTTCTACTACTACTCGCTTAACTATGCCTCGTAAATTCTTTAGCATTATCTTATCAAGCTTAATGATAAACAACAACATGACTTAGGAATATGAAACTGAGAAGTTCCAACACCAATCTTTGTTTTGCCTGTTAATAGTAGAACTATAATTTCAGTTTACTTTACCATCGGCAGGCCATGCCTGTCGGTCCACGAGTCCATTGTGCCACTGGTGGGGAAGGGAGCAGCCATGTCAGCTGCAGCCCCTCTCTTGTTTGATTAGAGAGGTGCAGTCAGGTGGTGCCTGTCATCCTGGCTCGTTGGACATGCTGGGAGCTGTGGCGGGACAGCCCCCAAACACAAGGAGGTGGTGGTGGTGGTGGTGGTGGTGTTGGAGAAGGCAGTGGTGATGGCGGTGGTCCAGGGTATGCAAGTAGTCTGCTGGACAAGTTATTAAACTGATTAAAATCAGATCAAGCAGGTGCAATCTGGTTATCGAAAGCCCAATAGCCTCGAGAGCCACTCAAAACAAGCGGCCGTGACACACTTCAGCGAGGTTTGCCACTCATTATGTGTTTTTTTCCTGTAACAGAATTGGCTTCCTTACTAAATATGCTGTTGTTGTTATTCTTGACCGTGTTAGAGGAATTCTGGGAAATTATACTGTAGTAGATCCATTAATGTCTGAAGATCAACCCTGCTATTTTAAATGTTAAAGTCAGAACAAACGTGTTATTATACTTGTTATTATGCTATTATACTTTTCTTTATGATTGTCAGATAATCAGACATGCAAGAGTTTCCACCAAGGCATAAAATAGACGATCAGTGTAACTACTCAAAATAAATGAACATTACTAAAATGAGTTTCTAACTACACCAAGACGTTGATTTAGCAGTAATTATTGAATATCGGTTCATTAAGAATTGCAAGACAGAAATAAATGAAATTCGAACATTGTTTAAAAAAGTTATTGTTTACTTGTTATGCACCGACTCATAATAGTATTGATATATGTTACACAAATATAAAAAATGTGTAATAACGTAGGTCTATAAATATTCCAAACGTCACAACCGCCAATGCAATGCAACCAATGAGCATCCGCCGTGAGTGTTATTTTGGCAACCTTAGTGCGCATGGCTATAGCCGAAATGGAAACATTCAATGACTAATTGGGACATATAATGTGGAGGCTGTCTTCTGCACAGCATCTTCAAAACTAGATCCATTGCTAACGAATGTGTCGTCATCGTTCCCGACCTGGAGCACGAGCGATAAACAAACTGGTCAACGCTGCTACAGCCATGGCCACATAGAGGAACCCATAGCTCGCAGGCCTATGCGGCCATGACTAGCCGTCTGGCTAACAGCAGCTAGCTCCCCCAATAGATAGCCAAAGTTTTCCGTCAAAACTAAAAATTCCCAACCACACAGTGGCCACTATTTCGGCTCCCAGTCTGCATGCAGTAGAAACACAACTCCGTCGACACATTGTGACGTAGGAAAGTAGAATCATTCCCACGTACCTTGTTTGATGTCAATATAACGCGAACGTTGGAATTCAGCAGATTTCTTCACCAGTCCCCATTGCCAGACAATGAAATCAGAACGTCCGATCATCAATTCTAATCATGATTGTGACGTATTTAAGACAGGAGCCAATGGGAGCTCGTGATCACAATAGTGACACTCGCCAAAAGCCAGAGAACTGAGCAGCGCGCGGAGGTCCCGCCCATCGTTGACTTTGTGTGGGAGATGATTGGGAGGAAGAAGGGAGATCACTCCTTGCTATTTATCATGAAGATATTTCATGATATATTGAAATAATAATCCTAAGGACGATATATTTGTGAATAGTTGCAATACAAATATACTTTTAAACGCTAGATTCCTATAAAGATAGGCCTATAGGAATCCAGCAAGATGAGCCACGATACATTTAGACCTAAATGAATTGTTGTTTATATCACAATAGTGTAATTGCCATTTAAGAATCTCTATAAAGATATATCTGCATGTCTAGATTGGCCATTTAGACTACTTACTGAACATAGGCAAAACTATTGTACAGAATTGTGCTGAATATAATTTTTCTACTTTAATTAATATACCTGTTCATGTTTACTTTTTTGCAAATATGGCAAACACTTGTTTGTTATTATTTGTCGTTGTTGGATTCAGTTCACTCACGGCCCTATTTGTTCAGATCCCAATCATTGACTTTAGTGTGGTTTGTTTATCAAACCAATAAAGACAGATTTCCCCAATACAATCATGCTTTTGCAGTTGTGTTTGTGTGTTTACTTTTATTTAGTCCGCCCTTGTTCTGTATTGTGATGATTCAACTTTTTCTCAGTGTTTAAAACACAATCGCTGAATGTTCTTGGGTTATGGGTTTATTTCCGCGTTTTGGAGTCACATTAGTTTCAGTAAGTGATGGCAGATCGTAGCGGATAATAATAGATATGGTTCCACTGGGGATTGAACCCAGGACCTTCTGCGTGTAAAGCAGACGTGATAACCACTACACTATGAAACCAGTTGCAACACAGTCCATGATTTATATTAGTAATCTAATCAAACGTGAAATAAAATAAAAAAATCGAATAGTTTCTTTAAAGTTTATAGCAAACTATTTCAAGTACTTTACTGTATCATGGTACATCTTCTGAGGGTAGACACAATTAAATAACAAGTAAGGAATATGACATCACTAATATTTCAGCTGCACAGCAGGGGGCACTGTAAACCAGAGTACAGCCACATTGCTCATACCATGGGTGATAGTGGTTTCCCGATGAACTCATAAAGCTAGCTTTTTTAAAACAAAAACACGGTTTCATGCTTTTGGGGGGGGCGGGGGCTGTCATAGCCTTAGCCTATAGCTATGACACCAGATTGTAGCATTTTCTGTTCCCTATTACCTACGGCACACCACAGAATGTTTCACGGTCTGCCCTTTTAGCCTAGGCGACATAAAGACAAAAAAAAAATCATGTTCTCAACGTGATGTTTCATCCTGCGTGTCTGACCATGTGTGTCTGTGAGCGGAGAGTTGCTCAGTATGTGTTGTGCGTTGCACCATTCCCAGGGTCTGTGTGAGTGGTGGTGGCCCCTGTGATGCTGCAGCGTGCGGGCGGGTGGAGGAGAGGAGAGGAGAGGAGAGGAGAGGGGAGGGGAGGGGTTGTGTGCTACATCCCTCGCGCCCACCGAATCCACTTCTCACAGTGCACGGATGCTGGCGGGAAGGCACGAGTAAGCGAGAGAGGCAGATCGAGGGGAGCGCGTGTGTGCGTGTGTGTGTGCGTGTGTGTGAGTGCGCGTGGATTGCACCACCGCATCCCGTTCACCGTTATGCAGGCGGCCGTGATCTGATGGGGAGAATTACACCGACTTTACATTTTTCGTCTTGAATCCATCCTTTACTATGCCTTTCCAGATGTGACTGACAGCTCCTTTTATGTCGTCATTGAGACCTGTGCCATTCATCTCGGAGAGACTGTGACACCATGGCTTTGGTTATGGAACCTATAAGTAAATGGACACCAAAGCAAGTACTGGACTGGATGAAAGGTAAATTAAACATGACGTGCATTCCTCATTGCAGGCTGGTCGAAGACGTTACGGTGGTCATCGTGGTGCAGGTGTGAGCCAAGGAGGGCCAGAGAGAGAGAGAGAGAGTGTGTGTGTGTGTGTGTGTGTGTGTGTGTGTGTGTGTGTGTGTGTGTGTGTGTGTGTGTGTGTGTGTGTGTGTGTGTGTGTGTGTGTGTGTGTGTGTGTGTGTGTGTGTGTGTGTGTGTGTGCTGCGCGCGCGTGTGTGCCTGCCTTCTGAATGCTAGTTGAAAACTGCGTGTTGTATTCGCCCACTGTGAGAAGCCTTCTGCGTGACTTTTTAAAGTATTTCGATACAATAATGCAGCGGTTTGCCATCGCAGTTTTAGGTAGGATTCGGCGAGTGGGGGCTCAGCATTCGGTCATCTGGGCTGCTAGATCGCACCCTTCGCCAAGTCTATAGGCTGCTGTTAAGGCTGCTGCCGCTGCTGCTGACTCCATCGGCAGCAGCCTATATGGAATGCCTCTCGTCAATGAATCAGAGAAAAATGGATGTTGTCTCTTGCCTTATGTTCAAGACACCGATCGTTGTCAATCCTAAACGTATATGCCTATATGCGACCTGCAGTGTAGACCGATCTATGCTCTCGTATTTGTGCGTGCGGGGCGACGTGTTTGAGTGCGCGTGTAGGCCAATGAGTGTGTGCGTGCGCGCGCGCGCGTGTGTGTGTGTGTGTGTGTGTGTGTGTGTGTGTGTGTGTGTGTGTGTGTGTGTGTGTGTGTGTGTGTGTGTGTGTCTGAGAGTAGGCTTATGAGAGAGAGAGAGAGAGAGAGAGAGAGAGAGAGAGAGAGAGAGAGAGAGAGAGAGAGAGAGAGAGAGAGAGAGAGAGAGAGAGAGAGTGTGCGTGTGTGTGTGTGTGTGTGTGTGTGTTTCTGTACGTGCGTGAGCGCGTGTTTGTGATTAATGTAGTTAGCTGCATGCGCCCCCCGCCCCCCGCCCCACCGCCAGCCTTCAACATCCAGCACCACGGACAGCGCGCGGCTGGCTGCCATACAGAGGGGCTACTGCTGCACTGATCATTGGCGCCACGATCCTCTCCACCTTCCCCACCAACACACATGAATGAGTAATCAGCGACCGTACGTCGGGGTATCGGGAAAGCAATTCCCTGTTTAGACTAAACACTATGGCGAGTTGTGAGGGGCAATTGTATGCTAGGTCGGAGGGGTGTTTCTCATTGGGAAGCGAGGGGGCGGGGGCGGGTAGGGGGGATTTCATATCTTAGCTCGCTTGGAAGATTCCCCCTTGTCGACAGAGCACTTAATTCAGACCAAGGTGTGCTACGGTCTATTAAAGTCAAATAATGAGGATATACTTTTGGGATGCGTTGTGCTGTGATTTCTGATGACGAGCCTGGACTTAAAATTAGCAACAGCCAAATCGGCCCGCGGAGTGTCCTCCGATTTCTGAATTTTCACTCGGACGACATTATTGTAATGTTAGTGTGTGCCAGAGGCAACAATTTGAGCTCCATTAAAAAAACCACAGGGCTTGGTTGCTATCAAAGACACGACGTGTAGGGAGCATAAAAGGGCTATTTGAGTTTCTTGTTTGATGATAGATTGGATAACCTGTAGAGAAGTCCTATGATGCATGACATAACATGTAGGCCTATTTTAAGAAACTGACTTCTCCCCGGCCATAAAAACAATGAACATGCTTGCTTAAAAAAATAGCATGAGCCACGACGGGATAGGGCTGAATGAAAAGTAGTAGAGTTATGGAGCCGCCGGGTGAGTCGTGACTTCTGAAAAATAGAGACACCGTGCCTTGAATAATGTCAGGGATATCTGCTTCTCTCACAGACTATCCCATGGCGTGTCCTCTTTACTCTTGGCTTCAAGGAAATGATAATGGAAGGCAAGGGAACGCATGGAAGACAATGGAGGCTCACTCATTGATATCGGCTGTCTTCATGGGTCATTGACATGGGATTTTTTGGAACCCTAAAATACTTTTTTGATAAATATTTCAACTTTTATGCTGCTTGCCGAACCCATTTGGGGTTGCTGGAGTTCACAATATCAATATTATTTCATGAATTATGAATTATAATCACTCACTCATGCACTCACGCACACACACACATCGCCCCAGCCACACACTCACACACAACCGTACCCACAGCCACACACACGCACATAGCACACGCTCACATACACATGCACTCTCTCTCTCTCTCTCTCTCTCTCTCTCTCTCTCTCTCTCTCTCTCTCTCTCTCTCTCTCTCTCTCTCTCTCTCTCTCTCTCTCTCTCTCTCTCTATCTCCCTCATGCACATGCATGCATGCACACACTCACGCACAAACTTGTGCATCTTCCCTGTGACTTCCTGCATCGGGCCTCAGTGGGAGGTGTGTTCAGATAAGCTCTGAAGGTCAATGGCAAAAGGCCAGCACTTTTTAAACAGGCTTGTAAAAACACAAAATTCCTCGGCCCCCCAAAAGATCCTCTGAAACTCACCTCAGTGGCCCGAAAGCTTTTGGAGGAGGACCCTTGTGTTTGTAGGATTGGGGCTTGTCACTTTAACCAGAATAGTCTGCCAATCCCGAGTACATTTTCACATTCACAAAAACGTTCTTGTCCATTAATGTGGTGACAGAAATTGGCCTTTGGCATGGGTCACATGTGCAACAAGATGAGCATACATTAAATGTGTACTGTCAACCTCTGCTTTACAATAGGAATTCTACAATAAGAAGGAGACAGATGCCAGTGGTGGATTATTATCTTTACCAAGACTTTAAATGAAGACATGCATACTTTTGAAAAATCTGAATAGACATTGAGGTTTGTGTCTGTATTCTTCAAAAGATTCTGTGAAATATTAGTTTTTGAGAAACATAGCTTGGGAATTCTTGCACTGGATTTCAGATTAGAAATAATTCTGATGGATCACCTCTGTGATGTCAATGTATTCTTACAAATTATAATTCATGAACAATTAATCATTATAGCTAATCGATAAACCTCTTTGCAATGGCTTGTAATATAATATGAAGTGTGTTAACTATCGTACATATTTAAGATTCTTAATTCACAACTCGTGGGTTGAATAAAGCAAATGTCAACGAATAGATCTGCCAGTTCTATTATTAAATAGTTCAGCTGACAGAAAGCTATTTTGGAGCTGACTGTGAATCATTCGTCAGAGGGTCTAATGAATCAGGGAGAGTGCTGATTTCAAGACAGCACACTCTGTCCCCCCCCCCCCCCCCCCCCCCTAGACCAGACACGTTAAGCTGCAAATACAAATGAAAACCCACACCTGCCTTTGTTGTTGCAGGTGCAAACATTTAATGGTCATGTTGTAGTGAGAATTGTTCTGGCATGTCAGTTCCTGTCAAAGTAGACACAGAAATGGGACATGATAAGACAAGGGGAAGTAGCTGGGTGTCCCAGTCCACAAAAAAACACAACCTCAAGTGGCCCATGAAAAAAGGAATTCAAATCAAAATGGTGCGTGACGGATCTAGGTAACCAGGCAGTAGAGCGTTTCATATGCCTCTGATACAAGAGAGAGACAGAGGGAGACTGAGCGAGAGAGAGAGAGAGAGAGAGAGAGAGAGAGAGAGAGAGAGAGAGAGAGAGAGAGAGAGAGAGAGAGAGAGAGAGAGAGAGAGAGAGAGAGAGAGAGAGAGCAATGTTCCGGCAACAGAACAGTGGTAAAGCACATAGAAAGATGACTCATCAGCGTTTGTTTGTGATTCGAACGCCCACACAGAAGGAGCTTCCTCGGTGTGTGTGTGTGTGTGTGTGTGTGTCCACATGTGTATGTATATTTCTGTGTGAGTGTGTTTGTTTGTGTCTACATGTGTATGTTTGCATGTGTCCAAGTATGTGTGTTTGTGGGGTGTGTGTGTTCATATGTGGTTGTGTGTGTTTGTGTGTGTGTGTGTGTGTGTGTGTGTGTGTGTGTGTGTGTGTGTGTGTGTGTGTGTGTGTGTGTGTGTGTGTGTGTGTGTGTGTGTGTGTGTGTCTATATGTGTGGGCGCATGTTTGTGTGTGTGTGTGTGTGTGTGTGTGTGTGAGTTAGTGGTGTGTTTGTGTGTATGTGCATGTGTCTACATTTGTATGTGTACTTACAGTCCCTGCGCAAAGTGTGACGTTTACAATTCTGTGCATAATCTGTGACAAGACAAGATTAAAAAAGAAAAAAGACTGCATTCAAGCTATTATAGAGAGTATTGCAGACATAATATGATGATGACCAAGCCAGGGCCATAAAACTGTTCACATGTGCAAGTGGAATTCAGAATTCAGTGCGACACAGTTCTTTGAGAACATTTATTTGGTAGCTTTTTGTCCATGAAAAACATTACAAATGGCCCTGAAATGAAGCTAATTAATATATTTTACACCACCATCATATGTACAAAATGGATGTTATGATTTTGAACATAACCTAGATAGCGTTCTGCTAACTTTGGATGTCTGAAGCATTTTTTGATTTATGAACAGGGCTTTATTACAGATTACCCATGAACCTGCTTTTATCAACACTCATCTCTAGGATATAACTATGCACACAAAAACAAATACACAAACACGCAAACACAGCCAGATGCAGAACGCATAGCATAAAGCACAGAGATTGCTTGCAGAAATAAAGCTTGAATGTGTATGCCTGATGTGTGCAGGCATACAGATAAGCCTATACACTCGCACTATAGAGCAGCAACTTTAAGTGGGGCATTGTAGCCATGGAAACGAGATCCGATCGTGTCGGAGTCACAGCACATGTCATCAGGCGGGGAAGCGGCAGACATGGGGATGCCCAATCAAATTCCTCCATGCCCTATTCCTCTAATTCACATTAGGCACTAACATGGATCCCTTTCATATGGCGTAACACGCGCACACACACACACAGAGACACACACACACACACACACACACACACACACACACACACACACACACACACACACACACACACACACACACACACACACACACACACACACTTAGATACATACATACACATACACATGCACCTAATTTTCCTAATTGTGCAGAGGAATGATGGGATGAGGAAAGATAGATTAGATTCTGGGAATGCAGAACCAATTCGGTGAAAGCCAAGGGTGAGTTGGGGTGAAGAAATCATAGGAGGGAAAGGGGTACAGAGAGACTAAGAGAGTGTGTAAGAGAGAGAGAGAGAGAGAGAGAGAGAGAGAGAGAGAGAGAGAGAGAGAGAGAGAGAGAGAGAGAGAGAGAGTGAGAGTGAGAGAGGGGGAGAGAGAGGGAAAGGAAATGGCCATGGAAGGAGAGAGAGCGGGGAGATAGAAGGAGGAGGCAGGGAGGCGGTGGCAGAGAATGTGAGAGAATGAGGGACACGCTGGGCATCATATCAAAGCTCCCTCTCTATCCGGCCCAGGGAGAATGCTGCCTGGGGTTAAACAGAGAGGGCAGTGTGTGTGTGTGTGTGTGTGTGTGTGTGTGTGTGTGTGTGTGTGTGTGTGTGTGTGTGTGTGTGTGTGTGTGTGTGTGTGTGTGTGTGTGTGTGTGTGTGTGTGTGTGTGTATGTATGCGTGTGTGTGTGTGTGTGTGTGCGTGGGTACGTGTGCGTGCGTGTTTGCGAGTGTGTGTCTCTTTGTCCATGTGTCCGTGACCGTTGGAATGTGAACTTAATAGATTTGATTTTGCACCTGTCGTTGCAGGAGGCTGCAGCTTTCACTACTATGTACTTCCCATAGGGTGTAGCGTAATGTGGTGTAGCCCCCACAAGGATAGTAGTACTCAATCGTACACTTTGCCATACTAAACTCTAAACATACTACATGACATTACATTATAATGCATATATTTTGCTGACGCTTACATTCGGGACACAATAAGGGCACTCTAGCGGGAAGATACAACCCAGAAATTGTAAGAATCATCCGAGTACATAAAATGTATCAAATAAGCAAACTGCTTCAAGTGCTGTATTTTACCCTTTTACACAAGAGATGGAGAAAGTTCTATACATTGTGCAATGTAGAATGCATGCAATGTTTCAAATTCAATTAATCAATTTATTCAATTTCCATTTTCATTCTTACATTTCACGGAAATGGTCTCACACACATCAAGATATTCAAGTTTGATATTTAGTGGGGGCAATATAAGCGCTGGAAATAATGCCGTCGTTTTGGCAAACTTCCTGTCTGTTTTGCAGTTAGCCCTCTCCTCCTTCCTCTCCACATCAACACGTGTTTTTCCCAGCGACCCCAGGCCACACCAATATAAACGCGGGACTTACATGTCACTTTTTAATGACAAATTGATTGAATACAAATTTCTGCTCTTCAGCCGTTCTTTTTTCACTTGCAGTGTTTGGTTTGTTTAAGCCGCTCCAAGGAGTGCTGGAATCAGAGGCCTCGCCTGTCCCACAATTTTCAATCAGCATTGAAATCCAGCTGCCTGCCCATGAATGCGTGGAGCGAACCGCCTCTCTGTGGAGTTCTCTCACATGATTGGATAAAGCGGTAACAGGATAGCAGAAATAATACCTCTGTTTACTGCATAGAGCGTAGAGGGCCTGAGAGACCGATGTTATTGACCAAACACTCTATATCACGGATGGCTGTTGGAACACAGAGCAATTCAAAACTTATTTTAAACAAGGAAATATTGCTTACAGTGCATTTAATATTAATTTTGCACATAACAACACAACTTATTGCCGTAATTATCGGTCCAATTGTCCTTTTGGTATGCATGTGAGAAAATTTGTGTTTTAAATATTTTTTTCAGGTGAATACTACACAAGAACTATGAAATGAAATTGCATGCCATTTATTTTTATACCCATGCAATTCAGCCAAAATAGAACATTACTTGCTCTGTTTTATATTCTCAAGAGAAAAAAAAAACATTGATGACTCGAAATACATAAATCACAAAACAATTATGCGTATGTCAAATATATACACCTCTATAACTACTATAGTTACGATTATATAAGTCTTATTTAAATGTAATCAATCCACTTTATGAGGCTAGTGAATGGACCATTAGCCTTATTGGTTAATAAGAACAAAAAATGTTTACATATGTTCCTCATAAATACAGAGAGGCCTAACCCTCCTCCCCCTAAATCCTCTTTGAAGGACTACATATCATGTAGTTAATGTACTAAATCTATCAAAAAAGGCTACATAAATCAGACGTACGACATGCATGGTGAGGTTAATAGTACCACCCGTCCTGTTGTTCTAAAATGGCATCGGTCCCTTCAAAGCTGGACGAGGTCCGTGGGATTGTCAGAGTGGAGGACCTCACCCTCTCCGTGGACCCTGTCTTTCCTCCCCTCCACTCCCGATGGTCACATGACACGCACGGCTCGCTGGATCCAAGGAAGCAGGCGACGACACACATAAAGGGCTTTAAGGGCCGGTGGGGAGCTAAAACGCCACGCTTTTCACCTCAGATTATTCTATGGTGGTGATGGTGAAGTCATTAATATTTCACCGCAGGAATATTTTTAGAGGCCGTTGCGTATGTTTCTCGTCACTGCCCCCCTCGCCGCGGCACTTACGCTGGGCCCCGGTGAAGCGCAGGAAAGGAGGGCTCTGCATCATGGGATCGAGAAACCTTGCTCGCCTGCGTGCCTGCCTGCTGCTGCTCTTGTCTGACCCGCTGTCTGACCCCGTCCTCCTCAAGGAGAAGCCAAGGTGGCGTTGGGTTTTTAGATGATTCCAGACGGTGTTAATGAGGCGGGCAGGAAGTAGTCTGTTGTAGTCGCTCTCATGCCATGTGCATGGCTATTGTCTGCACACACTCTCTCTGTTGCAAGGCTGCACTCTGGCTTGTGTGTGTGTGTGTGTGTGTGTGTGTGTGTGTGTGTGTGTGTGTGTGTGTGTGTGTGTGTGTGTGTGTGTGTGTGTGTGGTGTGTGTGTGTGTGTGTGTGTGTGTGTGTGTGTGTGTATGAGGGGGAGGATAGCGGTAAAATATTAGTGATGAATCTGTAAAACAGAACTATTTTGTATGTGTGTGTCTGACGTGTGTGTGCGTGTGTGTGTGTGTGTGTGTGTGTGTGTGTGTGTGTGTGCTTGTGTGTGTATGTGCCTATATGTGTGTCTACCGAATGTTGTCATGTGTATTTTAGGTGTACGTTAGACAGCAGGACAGTGCGTCTGTGTGTGTGTGTGTGTGTGTGTGTGTGTGTGTGTGTGTGTGTGTGTGTGTGTGTGTGTGTGTGTGTGTGTGTGTGTGTGTGTGTGTGTGTGTGTCTGCGTATGTGCATGTGTATTTACACACCCAGTGTGTGCTCCTTAGCCCAGCATCAGTGCTGGGTCCTGAGGGGAGGCAACTGCTGATCCCTCACTTCTGCAGGGAGGCCTCTCTTTCTGCGGCGGTCGCTTGGCAACCGATCCCTGGTGATTCCATGGGAGAGTATCTTATGGGGCCTGGGTCGAGAGGGAGGGAATTTAACTCTATCTACATAGAGCTTATCAATAAAGTTGTAAAAATAGCAATCACGGGTCAGCATTTGTAAATTGATGTTGTTGTGGTGTCATTAAGGTTATCAGACACACACACGCACACACACACAAACACAGACGCAAACACACACGAAAACAGACACACAGAGACGCACACAGGGAATTAGCGTTAATTGGTTCATAATGATTGATGATAACGATTGATATTCGTCGGCACATAATATCTTAAAAATTGCCACATGAAGGAAAGGAGAACAGTAGAGGACAACAAAGGAGAGGGGTCCTCAAATAACAAGTATTGTTGGTTTGTTTGTTCATTTGGCAAACAAACAAATAATTCAGCTATTGCCACTGGATTACTGTGGCCACTCTTGTTAAAACAACCCAAGCCCTGACTATATGAACAAATCTATTAAGAAGAACACTCATTAGCAAAGGGAGTCACAGTATTTGGCCAACATTCTTTCCTTTTTTTTTATTCCTACGTGGCCCTGTTGTTGTTTTTATTACACTACATGGCCTACTAAAGCTTTGGTTGTACTTTTGTCTTTCCTCGGGTTACTGCTAATGCAGTAAACTTCCTGATGGAAGAACACATTTTGGTCGCAAGAGGTTGACTCCTGTGGTCCCACGCAATCACGCCTTCTGGTGATCCAGTGTAATTATAGCCACGGTAGTTTTGTGCCACTCTGACAAAGCGCAGAACCATTCCGCTCTGCCCATAGGTGCCGTTTAACCTTGTGCCTCCACACCTGGGCCCGTCCTGGACTGTTGTGGTCCTACTGGCAAATGACAGTGGCCCCTATTGCTGACCTGCAGCTAGAGCCAGCTGCTGATTCATACCCTCTAGTCAACAGTAGCACCGGTGCCACCATCAGAGATGGATGTCCCCTTGGTGTCTTGCACTTTACAGATCACTGCTTTAAACTCTGGCTTGAGCCAGGGGCTAGCCTTTGTTTCTTTGCTGTGTTTTATATGTATAGCAGTTTTAATTTGGATCAGACACCATCCAACACGATGGTCTAAAGCTAGACTTGTAACGGTTATTATAACAAAACTGTTGTAGATTCATGTATATTAGCAGGTTCAGCTTCTGTTGAACAGGGAATCCAGTCTGAATCTGAAAGAGAAAATGTTCCAGATAGAATAGGAGGGAATTTTATCTTCTATCTTCTTCTACTGCTCTGACATAGACTGAGTCAGATGAAGCCACACCAAATACTAAAGACCAAATACCTAGCCTTTATGATCCTCATTGCTGTTCATTGTAGTGTTTCACTATTTAATCGCCAAATGGATACATCATTAATCTCTCATTATTTTCCTGATCTTGACAGAACCCAGATTAGCTTTACATTTTTGCTTAGGGTACAATTTCAGTCACTTCATTTTTGCTGCTCTTCTAATATTCATCAAATCCTATGAACTATTCCACATTCACTCCTGATGCAGCATTTTCCCATTCATATGCATTTCTATTTCTGTGTCACTAGTGCGATCCGTCTCTAGTTTAGAACCATTCCCACTCATTCTCCCATTTGTTACCTCCCTCTACTACTCCCTCGGTAGGTTAAGGGTTAAGGGGTGTTGTCCAGCGTAGGTCTTCCACTGGCCACTGGGACCGTTAATGGGATTGAGGGGCTGTGCATATTTGAGTTGACCTGACAGACTCCTTTCCTTGGAAAGGTTGTGTGTGCAACCCTGCATTATTTCCAGCCAGCAGATGAAACCCAGATCGGCTGTTGGTCCTCCAGGGGCATTGTGACGTGGGCTGCTTGCTACCAGCTGCGCTCAGCGATCAAATGATTGAATAATGGGAGGGCATGTGTCTGAGAATGCCCTAGCATTGGTGTCATCTTCTGTGAGCTTGAATCCGTGGCTATTTATGGTCAATTTACAACTGATCATTTTTAATGGATCATGCTAGCATCGTCGGTGGTTCGGATGTTTCCTCCGAGCCGTTGTGTTACGGGTTCGGACCCCAATGTCTGAAGCGTGTATTTAAGAATCACAGCAAGTTGCTTTAGATGAAAGCATCTGTGAAATATAGCAATAGCAAATATTAATAGTAATGCATATTGATGTCATGAACCCATCGTAATCATTTGTTGGGTCTTGACAGCTCAAAAAAAATCCCCATGAGTCTCCCACTATTAATATAGTCAAATGGGATGCAGAAATATTCAATTCAGACCAAGAAGCTGGTGATTAACTTCTATGGAGGAGGTATTTCCCCATAGCTCAGTAACCCTTAAACGATCTAAGATGGTGGAGAGTTCCTGGGAATTAGAGCAAACCTGAATGGACACACCAAATCAAGGTCCTTCTTCATTAAAGGACAGAGCTTAAAGTACTTTCAGAGAGGGGTCTCTGGGCATTCAAAGAGCTACAGAGGCAACATCCGATGTTCTACCAGGTATGGTAGAATGGCAGTCAGGGAACTCTGATGTGCAAAGGCAGCATCAAGGTTGACCACACCAATAACAGAATTAACATGCTGCAGTGTGGTAAGTCTTGACCATGGTTAACCCTACAGTGATCTCTGGAAGAGGTGACACAGCCTCAGCCATGAGGGTTCATCCTGGGAGAGTTCAACTCTCTTCTGTACCAGCAGGCATTATGCTTTATGACAATAAAAGAGATTCCCTGATCCAAACCCTGAATCAATCTTCCCCCAGTATCAGAAAACAGACATTTGGACACTCCAACTTGGACTACAAAATACAATCTCCAATCCCTCAATATTAATGTTTTCAATTGAATAATGCAAGACTGTTACCCTATTAACAAGCTAGTATTTTATTTGTTATGATTGGACATTTGTTTTAAGTACGAATAGTAAGACAAATATATCCTAATGGAAATTCCTGAGTACATCTAAATCAAGAGTGTTAATAAAAGTCAGGAGCAAGCCACCAAAAGATTTAAGTAGCATGGTTCAACATTCATCAATTCAAATAATTGCTTCGAGACACATCGTACACTTCGGAATCCATTAAGAAAGGCTGTCCTCCTCGCAGTAAGACAGAAACAATTGAGAGAGGAAAAATTGCCAACCTTGGCGGGTCTAGTGGTGAGACGAAGAATTCACAGATGATTATAACGTCTTCTGAAATCCGTAAAATTGGTGTAGGCTGTCTCTGGAATATACAGCACAGACAATAGACATACTGTAAGGCCAACGGGATGCAAAGCGTTTCAGATGAATGCGTTGAGCACCAGGTGTGACATTGATGAGTCGTGACTCGTGACAAGCCTTTTCAAAAGCGACCCAACTTCTGAGTCACCTGGGAAATTATGGACTGGACCCACTTCTGGGGGCCAGCACGTGGGGACATTCCCATTTGTGATGTCAGAAACTGATATATTTTGAAATGGCTTGTCATGGCTAATAAACACCACAACTGGTGTTAAAATAGGAGCTCTTTTCCCTCCAACCTCCAATTACTGCTAATTGTCTAAAGCAGTGATTTGGTTCATGAGCAACACAAGCGAGTAGCTGTTGCGGCAGCTGTGTTGAACCCGCTAACTGCCTGACTCAGTGGTGCGATGGTCATGAACCATCCCATAGTCAACATCCCCAAATTGATAGCTCTGCTTTGGTGGCTTTATCTTTTCAAGGAACTGTTGTAAATCATGCTTTTGGGGGTTCTTAGAGCAAAATAGAGAGGTTAGGGGTCCTTTGTGAAGTGTATAGCATCGCAAAGCCAAACTCTCAGAGTTTCAATCTCCAGTGTTAAGCAGACCCTGTAAACCCAGACCCTACAGGCCGTGCTATTTTCTTTCTTGCTCCAAATAACTAAATACTACATAAAGAGCCGGCATGAGCTGTATTCTAGATCGGTATCCATTTCAGATCCCTGCTCAGGTGAACAATCCATTTGTAAATGTGTTTCTGAATTTGTGGTTCAGGACAGATTCATTCAATGAGCTGACGCACATTAAAACGACGATTGCTTGAAAACCAACACAAATGGACTCTTTATTCCTATTGCTCCTATACAACCCCAGAGAGGGAGAACGTTTGTGTGTGGTTGTGGGTGTGTTTGTATGTTTGAGCCTGCGTGCATGCATGTGTGTGTGTATGTGTGTGTGTGTGTGTGTGTGTGTGCGTGTGTGTGCGTGCGAGCATGGGTGTGTGTGTGTGCATGTGTATGTGTGTGTGTGTGTGTGTGTGTGTGTGTGTGTGTGTGTGTGTGTGTGTGTGTGTGTGTGTGCGTGTGTTAGAAAACTAGGCCATGGCTATAGTGAGTCCTTCCCTGAGGAACTGGTCGAGCCCCAGTCAGCCTGAACCTCTTTGATTCTTTATTCATCACCTCCTCATGTAGCAGAAACATGGTGGAGGAGAGGATAAATAAACCACATTTATTGTTGAACATTACTTACAATTACATGACATGACATGACATTAAATGACAATGCATTCAATTAAATTACACCATTTCACATTATTTTACATTACATGACATTACATTATATAAAATACAATGTAATGTATACAGACTAAATAGCACATTTTTTGATTACTATCCGTTACATTGCAGTTGGTTATGTTCCGATAAACGATAGTGAGAGCCAAACCATTACTATAAAAGAGAGAAGATGGATGTAGGACAGAAGAATAAATGCCATTTAGTTATGTTTAAAGGTGCCTGCCATCAAAATCCACATAAACCATGGTTTTCTTCAACATTTGTCAATTCTGAGGTGTACTATCAAAGTATTATCAAAAAACTGTTGCAAGCTCTTGCCTTACAACATGAGGTTTTGTTTTTATATATGTCTAGGTCAGTAAGCACGTATTATGCATCCATGGTAAAACACTGCTGATTAAAAGGTAATCCAAATAAACAAATCAGTAAACAATAGGTAGAGGAAATGTTTTCAAGATTGTAAAAATAAAATAAACGAAAGACACACGGGTTAAATATTTCGTTGTATCACATCTTGCCTAGCATCGCAGTTAGAGTTCTTAAACTTCTTATCATTGTTAGCGTTAGCCTACAAATTGAGTCAAACTGAAATTTCCAACCAGCGTTCGATGTTCAGGCGCGAGAAAAATACGAGATTATTTAATCTAGAGATGGCGTATATTGTGCTTGTTCATTTGAACCAATGGCAAGGATCCATTGACTTAATCTATCCAACAGATAATAATGGAGGGTATAATTAACGAAAACCTTTAAAATGTACCATTCCTTCATCTGATACTAATTACTGTGTGTATAAAAATAGATAAAATTGCCATACCGGTATCACGCGATTGCGTGCTCCTGCGCACGAACGTTAATCTATTGAAGCGTGTTCCAGAGCACGATAGTCCGACTTTTTGCGTGTTACACAGAACGAAATGTAAACCAATGCATTCTGAATGGGAGTGTTCTAAGACAATTAACTAAACGGTACGAGAGAGAGAGAAAGAGAGAGAGGGAGAGAGAGAGAGAGAGAGAGAGAGAGAGCGAGAGAGGCTTCAGAAAGGGTGTGCGCAGATAGTACAGTGCACCCTAGTTATGTTTATGCCAAAACCACAAATGCTATATGTATATGTGTATATCTATATGTATATTGCCTAATTATATATATTGCCTATATGTATAGGCTATATATAATTAGGCTATAATTATATTATTTAGTGTGTAATGAGACAATCTATAGCCAAATTGTCGAAGATGCCCGAGAATCTCCGGGGATATCAGCATGGGAAATCGGCGAATCAGACCCATGAACCTATAAAGAAAGACGTCATCTCAAGCGGGAGAGAACGTTTGCGGTGCTGGTTTGTGTCACCTAAGTACAGGGCTCTCATGTCTCATGCATTCGGCGTGAGACACACGCAATTCAACCCATGCACATATGGCAAGCCGAGTGTGCCACAATTCGACTTCAATTAAACGCGTTCTGAAACGGCAGCACGCGTGCCCAGAACGCGTTTTGGTTTTCCAGAACGCGTTCCGGCGTTTCAGCGCGCGCGCCCAGAACGCGTTCCGGCGTTTCAGCGCGCGCGCCCAGAACGCGTTCTGGCATTTCAGCGCGCGCGCCAAGAACGCGTTCCGGCATTTCTGCGCGCGCGCTCAGAACGCATATTAGCATATTAACAGCACGCGTGCTGTTAATATGCTAATGCACTCCTCCCCTCAATTTTCTCAGCCAATAGATTTGAGCCGTTTTCACCTAATCATATGCTAGGGCAAACACACAGACAACATCAGTCGAGACCAGAGCTCTTCTTTCGCGAATCTTTTCTGTTGTGTCGTTCTTAAAGTCGAAAGATGTTAAGATGTTTCAAATTAGGTGGTTAATGTGGAGGTGGTGAACACTACAAGTACATACACTTTGACTATACACTATCTAAGCTACTTGACCGAACATTGTGTATGGTAAGTGCCGTGGCAACTATGATAACATAATTAAAAAATACTTTTATTTATAGCGTATCGTTTATTACATTTATTTATTACAGCATTACATGAGTCAGCTTATTCGTCTTCTGAGTACAATAAAAACAATAAAAGAGTTCAGAAGTTAGAGTTAAAATTCCATTAGAAGTAAATAAGTCCGTCTGAAGTATTAACATGCAGTTGCAGGTTTTAGCCTGTACGTGGTAGTAGCCTATAAGACGAGGTATAATTCACTTCATCAGTTGGAATGAGACAGATAGAAAAAACTATATATATATAATATAGGGAGGTGAGGAGATAGATACTACTACAACTGATACTATTGGTAACCAACTGGTAGGTATTGGTACCCAACAGACCAAGCCCTTTAGGAAGACTTCCATCCCGCTCCTGTCACATTACATAAATAGTTGGTGTATAGCCTATATAAATGTAGAAAATATTGCAGCCAAAATTGCCCCCAAAATATTCACAACATTTACCATTTAACCATCCCTTTTCACATTAAACTGGCCTCTACTCTTGATACATTTGTAACTCACCTACAAACTCACTCATAGCCTTTAATTTAGTGAAACGTTTTGGTCACCTTTTTCCTATTTCTTTTTCACAGTGTCTACACGTCAGGTCATGGTGAGGAATATATTAATCATATATTTATATTAGTTAGTTAGTATGTTATTACTATATTGTTATTAAGTGAACATCAGTCCATGTGTTACAAACAAACAGCAGAAATCAAATGCCGGGAGGAGGGAGAAGCCTGTCTGGGCAGGCTCTATACACTGCGGTCCCGGTCCAACCAGCACCTGCCGACAATCTCCTGATTAGGAGTGAGAGAAACACAGGCATACACACAGCAGGGGCCGGGTCAAAGACCCGCCTGGGTCATCACACCTGCAACTGAACACCTCCAAGAGAAATTGTGGTGGATTACAGGAGGACTAAATGACATATGCTACCAGTCTCCATTGAGAGGGGACAATGTGGAGGGGGTCACCACGTACAAATGCCAACACAGATGCACTCTAGAAAGAGCCGGCTGTACTTGCTAAGGAGGCTGTGGTCCTTCATATGATTAGGTGAAAACGGCTCAAATCTATTGGCTGAGAAAATTGAGGGGAGGAGCGCATTAGCATATTAACAGCACGCGTGCTGTTAATATGCTAATATGCGTTCTGAGCGCGCGCGCAGAAATGCCGGAACGCGTTCTTGGCGCGCGCGCTGAAATGCCAGAGCGCGTTCTGGGCGCGCGCGCTGAAACGCTGGGCGCGCGCGCTGAAACGCCGGAACGCGTTCTGGGCGCGCGCGCTGAAACGCCGGAACGCGTTCTGGAAAACCAAAACGCGTTCTGGGCACGCGTGCTGGCGTTTCAGAACGCGTTTAATTGAAGTCGAATTGTGGCACACTCGGCTTGCCATATGCACACGCTCGAACCTGTGCCGTGTTCCAATACCCGTACTGTCCGTACTTACTAGCCAAAATTTGAGTACGCAGTACGTTCCAATTCAGATCCGGCGAAAAGAAGTATACTTCAAGGACCCGGATGCCGTACTCAAAACGGGCTAATCCTGAAGTGTGGATCGAAGGACACTCCCCGTACTCAACGGCAGCCATCTTAGCTACGTAGCGGAAGAGGCGGAGCCAGGCTGAGCCAAAGTCGGCGCATTTTCCACATAGCCTGCATTAATAGAGTCATTTTGTAGTTTTTATAGCTGCTAGGCGTAAAGAGTTCACCGTTCAAAGGAAGCGGGATGTTTATTGCGGGGGAGGAGCCACGGCGGCAGTCGTGATCGTAATTTCCGGTTAGTGCACCACGGAGTACTCGATTTGGAACAGCACTCACATCTGAAAAAATAACGTAGTAGATAGTGCGGATAGTATACTTCCTTTAAGTATACTCATGGAAGTACGGGTATGGTCTCACGGAAATACGTGACACTGTCACGTCATTTAATCTATTGAAACGTGATCAGGGACACGTAGGCCTATTTTCTAAATTATGTATTTCAATTGGAAGTAGGCTATTTGTCATGTCACTAAGCATGACTTCCAAACTAAGGTTCTGTCCGGGAGCGTTCTCCCTAATGTCCCTTATGGAGCTCCGTACAGATATAATTGTCTTAGAACACTCCCATTCAGAATGCATTGGTTTACATTTCGTTCTGTGTAACACGCAAAAAGTCGGACTATCGTGCTCTGGAACACGCTTCAATAGATTAACGTTTGTGCGCAGGAGCACGCAATCGCGTGATACCGGGTTGGGTGGAGGTATCATATATATGAAAGAGGGCATTCAATTATACTATAATGATCAATTAGGAGGCCGAAGCCCTAAAGGAAGTGATGCAATAGGTGACTGAGGGTCAACATTTGAGAACCCCTTTTATCAAAGGGGGTCTCAAAGGACTCATACGCTTCAACAGCGGCTGCAGCAGAAGTGTTGAGATGAAAGATGATAGACATTTATAGAATATTCCCATTCACATGATTCTTCGCACGACCTGCAGGTTGGAGAGACTGAAATAACCCCCAAAATGAGTAATAATGTAAAAGCAGCCAAGTCCCACAAATTGCTTGAACTATTTATTTCATTCCATTGTTTCGTTGATATGCATTATTGAAAAGTTTCAAGCATATGGATTTAATGCAATATCCACAAACAGTTGAAAATGGTACCATGAAATGTCTTGTTTATTGTATTAACCAGTTCATTTCTCTTTTGTGAAAGTCACCAAAAGTCAAAAAAAGTTAAACGCAAGGTCACAGGCTAACAGTGGAGCTGTGTTGGGAACCAGCAGCCAAGAGCTTCCATGGAAACTTTCTACCCATGTTAAATAGATTTAGTTGGCAGTTCCTTTTCTGCCCATTGTTGTGGAAGCACTTTGCAGTACTGGGCGACACCATTTCTAACAGCAATGGAGCTAGATTCTAAAAATATCAAAAGATGCCCAAAGCAAATACCTTTAACCCATAGTTGTGTTTTATCAAATTAAAACATTTCAGAGTTTCATTGACCACAAATTGAGCAGAAATATTTTGCATACAAATCTTTAAATAGTTTAACCACATTAAGAAAAATACATTCGTTATTTTTTTTTATTAGTGAAGCCACAAGTTTTGCACATTATCCAAACAGAATACCTGAAATGTTGATATTTCAGCCCTTTCGGGTTAAAACAAGAGAAAAGGACAACCTAACAAGAGTGAAAAGTTTGGGTTAAGCGACCTATAGTTCAAAGATGTCCCTGGTCAGGTAGACTAAATAAAAGTGTATTCCCAATTGCTCCAGGACATTCGTGTAATTTACTTGTGTGAGCTCTCCCTCAAGCCTAGAGAGACAGTGTTGAACCACCAACTGGTATTTGCCATTAGTATGAGTGACAACATTTCATGGCTATTAATTTAGTTCATTATATTTAGCCGATTTGAATACTTTTCTAGCAGGTGAGGCTGTCAAAGAACTAAATATGGAGCAACTACAAAAAGTAAATTTGCAGCATGACCAAATTATACAAAAAGTATAGGAACTGTTCTAGCAGATATGTTTTAGAAGTCTCTTTTGATAGGCAGTGTAGAATGTTGGTGTATTTTAGCGTCTCTGTTCACATTTCTAGTCTAGGGACAAGCCAGGGTTTTATATGAATAGATTCAATTTACTAAACTATTAATCATGCTTCAGAAGAATTAACCTTTCTTGGATGGCAGATCTACCACAAGCCTCCATTGCCACAACCTCCAGATGGCTTACGACCTACGGCAACTCCTCGACTACTGCAAGCCAACAAATTGGCTCTTGCACACCAGACACGCATTTTGCTTTATTTTAGGTTTTCAAGCATCTTAAAATACCCAAATCATCGCTCCAATACACAAGTCAGCTAATGGCCTACAAGGAAATGCTGAAGCTAGTGTTAGTGATGGCGATAGAAATGGACAAGCTTGCGTGTACAAATATGCAACTAGAATTGCAAGGTTCACAGCCCAGTTGCATAAGTGGTCACAACCGTTGGATTGTAAGCAAAAACTTCCCACAAACTAGTCAACATGGTCAATTGAAAGCCTGTACAAAACGACCCTGGAATAGTCAAATGCAGCTTTACTGCGGATGAATTAAGCCAAATTGCATAAACATCCAATGGTAAACAGTACACAAATGCAATCAAGGTTGCACTCACACTAGGCCATCTGGCCGTGACCGTCGCAACTGTGGCCTGGCCACGGTAGGCTCTTGTACATACGCCATCACGTCGCTAGCATCCAAACAATTCTACCAAACCTTAACCAACTAGTGAAAAATGGAACAAAACTTTAGCACACACCCAGTGACTAATCACCTTGTCCAGGGGTGTTCCAACGTGGTTTACCAGAGGGCCTTGTGGACTTAAAGTAAGCCACACATTTGACAGACAGCACGGAATGACGTTAAACTAAGCTAATCTACAGGTTACTAGTGCTAGTGCAATTACATGAGCATTTTGCACAATATTTGTACTCCAATGCTACGTAAAGCAGGCTTCTTCAGAAACCCGTAGCCTGCTACATTGACGGGCAACTGTAACAAATCCTGACCAAGACCGAAAGATGGCTCTGGAAGCCACTACGGCCCACGCAGCAGATTACTGCGTGGACCGTGGTGGCTTCCAGATCAACCCTTCGGTGGACCATTCATACACATGTATTCCGAGGATGTTTTGAAGACACTGGAGTCCCATGGCACTAGATTCCTTTGAAGACTAAGTTGGTATGGGGGGGCCCAAAGGGGGCCCCCCCATAGATCTTGTCAGTCATCTAACACCTGTTAAGAAAAACACACACACATCACAAGATACAAATCAGCAAAGCTAGGTTAACAAACAGCGGCGACATGCATGTCAAGGTGCAAAGAGCAGGGATAGTGTCTGAGGAGACAGCCCAAAAACGTCAACATTTAATAAAGGAAAATAACTTTTACTCACTGCGGTGGTCTGTTTCGAAGTGCCATGTTGGTAGCAATATTTGTCTGGGCTGTTCAGTCAAATGCCCACAAAAACAAACACGCAACAACGCATACTTTCAGTTTGTATAAAGTGACAATAGTGATCTGCAATCTAGATCGAAAACTTTCAACCCTCACTAAAACTCAACCTCGATTGACACAGGCCGATGCGAAAAGTAAACCAAACCCATTGTATTCACCTTTAATAAAGGCGTGCGTGACAGGTGATCTCAATTAAAGGCCCACTTCGGGAATTTCTTCGCTGTTTTCTTGGTTTTGGCACGCACATTTCTCTACACAGCGCCCCCTACAGCTTCGTAGTCGATATTTCACAACACTGTCGTAACAACTCGTTGACGACCCTTCCCCATGCACTTCTACGCGAGCCATGTGCATTTGTTTTCAAAGAAGCCGGCGAATGCATGTCCGAAGTAGATGTTCATAAAGTGTAGGCAAGGTTATACATTTTTAAAAGGGTGTATTTGTATTGCAATAAACATAAATCCATCCTTTTTTATAGTTGACGGGGAGAATTTATATCCTAGATTATAATTGTTTTATTTTAGGTTGAACAGAACAATCAGTGTAAGAGGTTTGGCCAACATAATAATCGAAATAAACAAGAACCTAGATTCGGGGATTCAGTCTGTATCTGGGGGACGAGACAGACGAACAGCAAAACACCCATGGAAACAAAGGTGTTTATATGGTTGCAACCAGGCAAGCTAGAAACATACAGGGCTCACAAACAAAACGGTCGATAAAACAATTTTTACAGGGCTCACAACACAATGGTTGAGCAAACACATTTGTACAGAGACTATCAACTATCAAGAATACCACGAAGACAAAGTCCACCCAAGGGTACTTTCAATTTCAAAAGCAACACGGCCGAGTCGGCGTCTGATTTGCAGTCTTCTTTTTCTTTCAGTTCAAGCTATTCCTGAAAAGCTTGCCCAACGTTTACTCGTGTCTGGCCTCTCTGCCGGTCAGTCTCCCTTTTCTGTTCCTCCGACATTGGGTTTCTCTGTCTCTTTTTAGTCGGCTGATCTATGATGAATATAACAATCCCTTTGAGTGACTTGTGTTGATATCGAGCCGGTTCCGTGTTTGGGGGTCTGTGCCGTAAAGCAATTCGTTACTTCGCGAGACCCGAGACTCCCGCGAGAGTGGGCGGCGGGTCGCCGGCAGAAACATATTCCTTTTCACCGCCAAGATGCGCAAGGCGGGGTGAGTCGAAACAAAGAACAATCGAACCAAAATGTATTATAGAACCATCGCAATGACTCTTAGCCTGTTATATTAAGGTAAATCAAGCCAAAAAAGTCACTCGTGTCTGATCTCTTTTCTGGTCCATTCTTCTTTTGTTCCACCGACGGTCGCCTCTTGGGTCCCTTATCAGTCGATTGATCCATGATGAATGCAACAATTGCCTCGCAACTGGCTATTTATATCTAGCCGGTGCCATGTTTGGGTGTGTGTCTGTGCCGTAAAGCATTTTCGAAACTACAATCTGACTACATTTTCGAGAATACTTCCGCTGCGTCACATCCGGAATGTCCCGGTCCGAGCAGATCAAAAGTCAGAAAGCACAGACACACACCCAAACATGGCACCGGCTAGATATAAACAGCCAGTTGCGAGGCAATTGTTGCATTCATCATGGATCAATCGACTGATAAGGGACCCAAGAGGCGACCGTCGGTGGAACAAAAGAAGAATGGACCAGAAAAGAGATCAGACACGAGTGAAAGGGGAACTATGCAACTTTTTTGGCTTGATTTACCTTAATATAACAGGCTAAGAGTCATTGCGATGGTTCTATAATACATTTTGGTTCGATTGTTCTTTGTTTCGACTCACCCTTGCGCATCTTGGCGGAGAAAAGGAATATGTTTCTGCCGGCGACCCGCCGCCCACTCTCGCGGGAGTCTCGGGTCTCGCGAAGTAACGAATTGCTTTACGGCACAGACCCCCAAACACGGAACCGGCTCGATATCAACACAAGTCACTAAAAGGGATTGTTATATTCATCATAGATCAGCCGACTAAAAAGAGACAGAGAAACCCAATGTCGGAGGAACAGAAAAGGGAGACTGACCGGCAGAGAGGCCAGACACGAGTAAACGTTGGGCAAGCTTTTCAGGAATAGCTTGAACTGAAAGAAAAAGAAGACTGCAAATCAGACGCCGACTCGGCCGTGTTGCTTTTGAAATTGAAAGTACCCTTGGGTGGACTTTGTCTTCGTGGTATTCTTGATAGTTGATAGTCTCTGTACAAATGTGTTTGCTCAACCATTGTGTTGTGAGCCCTGTAAAAATTGTTTTATCGACCGTTTTGTTTGTGAGCCCTGTATGTTTCTAGCTTGCCTGGTTGCAACCATATAAACACCTTTGTTTCCATGGGTGTTTTGCTGTTCGTCTGTCTCGTCCCCCAGATACAGACTGAATCCCCGAATCTAGGTTCTTGTTTATTTCGATTATTATGTTGGCCAAACCTCTTACACTGATTGTTCTGTTCAACCTAAAATAAAACAATTATAATCTAGGATATAAATTCTCCCCGTCAACTATAAAAAAGGATGGATTTATGTTTATTGCAATACAAATACACCCTTTTAAAAATGTATAACCTTGCCTACACTTTATGAACATCTACTTCGGACATGCATTCGCCGGCTTCTTTGAAAACAAATGCACATGGCTCGCGTAGAAGTGCATGGGGAAGGGTCGTCAACGAGTTGTTACGACAGTGTTGTGAAATATCGACTACGAAGCTGTAGGGGGCGCTGTGTAGAGAAATGTGCGTGCCAAAACCAAGAAAACAGCGAAGAAATTCCCGAAGTGGGCCTTTAATTGAGATCACCTGTCACGCACGCCTTTATTAAAGGTGAATACAATGGGTTTGGTTTACTTTTCGCATCGGCCTGTGTCAATCGAGGTTGAGTTTTAGTGAGGGTTGAAAGTTTTCGATCTAGATTGCAGATCACTATTGTCACTTTATACAAACTGAAAGTATGCGTTGTTGCGTGTTTGTTTTTGTGGGCATTTGACTGAACAGCCCAGACAAATATTGCTACCAACATGGCACTTCGAAACAGACCACCGCAGTGAGTAAAAGTTATTTTCCTTTATTAAATGTTGACGTTTTTGGGCTGTCTCCTCAGACACTATCCCTGCTCTTTGCACCTTGACATGCATGTCGCCGCTGTTTGTTAACCTAGCTTTGCTGATTTGTATCTTGTGATGTGTGTGTGTTTTTCTTAACAGGTGTTAGATGACTGACAAGATCTATGGGGGGGCCCCCTTTGGGCCCCCCCATACCAACTTAGTCTTCAAAGGAATCTAGTGCCATGGGACTCCAGTGTCTTCAAAACATCCTCGGAATACATGTGTATGAATGGTCCACCGAAGGGTTGATCTGGAAGCCACCACGGTCCACGCAGTAATCTGCTGCGTGGGCCGTAGTGGCTTCCAGAGCCATCTTTCGGTCTTGGTCAGGATTTGTTACAGTTGCCTGTCAATGTAGCAGGCTACGGGTTTCTGAAGAAGCCTGCTTTACGTAGCATTGGAGTACAAATATTGTGCAAAATGCTCATGTAATTGCACTAGCACTAGTAACCTGTAGATTAGCTTAGTTTAACGTCATTCCGTGCTGTCTGTCAAATGTGTGGCTTACTTTAAGTCCACAAGGCCCTCTGGTAAACCACGTTGGAACACCCCTGGACAAGGTGATTAGTCACTGGGTGTGTGCTAAAGTTTTGTTCCATTTTTCACTAGTTGGTTAAGGTTTGGTAGAATTGTTTGGATGCTAGCGACGTGATGGCGTATGTACAAGAGCCTACCGTGGCCAGGCCACAGTTGCGACGGTCACGGCCAGATGGCCTAGTGTGAGTGCAACCTTGATTGCATTTGTGTACTGTTTACCATTGGATGTTTATGCAATTTGGCTTAATTCATCCGCAGTAAAGCTGCATTTGACTATTCCAGGGTCGTTTTGTACAGGCTTTCAATTGACCATGTTGACTAGTTTGTGGGAAGTTTTTGCTTACAATCCAACGGTTGTGACCACTTATGCAACTGGGCTGTGAACCTTGCAATTCTAGTTGCATATTTGTACACGCAAGCTTGTCCATTTCTATCGCCATCACTAACACTAGCTTCAGCATTTCCTTGTAGGCCATTAGCTGACTTGTGTATTGGAGCGATGATTTGGGTATTTTAAGATGCTTGAAAACCTAAAATAAAGCAAAATGCGTGTCTGGTGTGCAAGAGCCAATTTGTTGGCTTGCAGTAGTCGAGGAGTTGCCGTAGGTCGTAAGCCATCTGGAGGTTGTGGCAATGGAGGCTTGTGGTAGATCTGCCATCCAAGAAAGGTTAATTCTTCTGAAGCATGATTAATAGTTTAGTAAATTGAATCTATTCATATAAAACCCTGGCTTGTCCCTAGACTAGAAATGTGAACAGAGACGCTAAAATACACCAACATTCTACACTGCCTATCAAAAGAGACTTCTAAAACATATCTGCTAGAACAGTTCCTATACTTTTTGTATAATTTGGTCATGCTGCAAATTTACTTTTTGTAGTTGCTCCATATTTAGTTCTTTGACAGCCTCACCTGCTAGAAAAGTATTCAAATCGGCTAAATATAATGAACTAAATTAATAGCCATGAAATGTTGTCACTCATACTAATGGCAAATACCAGTTGGTGGTTCAACACTGTCTCTCTAGGCTTGAGGGAGAGCTCACACAAGTAAATTACACGAATGTCCTGGAGCAATTGGGAATACACTTTTATTTAGTCTACCTGACCAGGGACATCTTTGAACTATAGGTCGCTTAACCCAAACTTTTCACTCTTGTTAGGTTGTCCTTTTCTCTTGTTTTAACCCGAAAGGGCTGAAATATCAACATTTCAGGTATTCTGTTTGGATAATGTGCAAAACTTGTGGCTTCACTAATAAAAAAAAATAACGAATGTATTTTTCTTAATGTGGTTAAACTATTTAAAGATTTGTATGCAAAATATTTCTGCTCAATTTGTGGTCAATGAAACTCTGAAATGTTTTAATTTGATAAAACACAACTATGGGTTAAAGGTATTTGCTTTGGGCATCTTTTGATATTTTTAGAATCTAGCTCCATTGCAGTTAGAAATGGTGTCTCCCAGTACTGCAAAGTGCTGCCACAAGAATGGGCAGAAAAGGAACTGCCAACTAAATCTATTTAACATGGGTAGAAAGTTTCCATGGAAGCTCTTGGCTGCTGGTTCCCAACACAGCTCCACTGTTAGCCTGTGACCTTGCGTTTGACTTTTGGTGACTTTCACAAAAGAGAAATGAACTGGTTAATACAATAAACAAGACATTTCATGGTACCATTTTCAACTGTTTTTGGATATTGCATTAAATCCATATGCTTGAAACTTTTCAATAATGCATATCAACGAAACAATGTAATGAAATAAATAGTTCAAGCAATTTGTGGAATTTGGCTGCTTTTACATTATTACTCATTTTGGGGGTTATTTCAGTCTCTCCAACCTGCAGGTCGTGCGAAGAATCATGTGAATGGGAATATTCTATAACTGTCTTTATCATCTTTCATCTCAACACTTCTGCTGCAGCTGCTGTTGAAGCGTATGAGTCCTTTGAGACCCCCTTTGATAAAAGGGGTTTTCAAATGTTGACCCTGTCACCTATTGCATCACTTCCTTTAGGGCTTCGGCCTCCTAATTGATCATTATAGTATAATTGAATGCCCTCTTTCATATATATGATACCTCCACCACTGGGACGTGGCAACAATTCTTCAAATCCATATGGGGGGGATGCTTGTGGACAGTAGGGGTGTATACTCGACATAAATAGGCAGCAAACTCATCTCACAAATGAGTAATGACATCTCACAAATATTTATTTAATAAATTGAAACAATTTATAATCCAAAATCCGTTGGCTTTTTGTCGAGGGAATCCAGGGCGACGCTCACTTCCGGGTTGGCCAACATACGTCATCCCTCCACCACTCTACTGTAAAAACACATGTTCAAGTTGAATGAGAATAATAATAATAATTCTGCCATAGTATTTATTTAAGGGGTGGGGGATACAAGTCTTTTGGCCATTTGTAGTGTTGATCAGCAGAGAAATAATTTGTCCGCAAAGACGGTGACGTCGCTTAGCAACGGTAGACGCTGGGGTAGACAAGTCACCGGACTACTACCCATGCAAGTGAACGGAGCGTTCCACGGCATTGAGAAGACCCGTGTAATAAAGGCCTATAATATTTCTGTTTATGGCATAGATTTCTCCTCAGATTAGGCCAATAAACCAATGGTAAAATAAAAATAAAAACGCTCGATCAAAGGCCCGGCCCGAGTATAGTGGTGGGAAATATCGGCCCGACCCGGCCCGCGTCGGGCTTGGGCTCGGGCAGAGAATCTAAACACTGACTGGAACTACTTAGCAGGTGTCTGTAGGGCTATATCAGGAGTTAATGCACGCACTGCAGCCAATCAGAATCAGAGTATTCCCCCAGACCGTGGTCTAAACAATATTATTCACGAGTTATAAACAACTCCTACACATCAATATTAATGATAACCCTGTGGAAATTGCCATAAGTGAGAGACACAATTTCGCACGTTGAGCACACAGTTGTGTGACTCGTTTATTTAGTAAGAGAGAAACTGGAAATCATAACGTGCTGAAGGTAAACAAATCCCGCATGGGCTCTGACGTCATGAGACGCTCGTAATCCTTAAAAGGGACAGCGATCCCTGAACCACCAAGACAGTAAACGACATGCCTAACACAATTGAAAGAACAACACATAACAAAATACTGTAGGTGAATTATGTTACACTCACTACAACCCATTAAATACGGTATGATTTCTAGATGTCATGGCAACGTCCGCTCGCGACACTGGACTTGCGATCGAGGCATCGACGCGGACGTTCATTCACATAGCCAAAAACAAGAGAATAGATGGCTAGATAAAATAAACATCAAGACATACAATTCTAAAAAGAACAGATGAAGCAGCTACCCTTTTTTCCTTCGCGGTTTGCCTACAGAGCAGCGCACCTGCATTTAATATAGGCCTATCCGTGTATTGTCACAATTTCTCAGTATCAAAGGTGAAAGTAGAAACGGGTGGCCAAAAGCTGTTATATTGTTAGTTATCACAGACAATTTTAAGTAGAAACGGGTGGCCAAAAGCTGTCATTTGTTAGTTATCACAAACAATTTTCAACAATGAATGATCTGTACGGAGCTCCATAAGGGACATTAGGGAGAACGCTCCCGGACAGAACCTGGAAGTCATGCTTAGTGACACGACAAATAGCCTACTTCCAATTGAAATACAAAATTTAGTGGAAAATGTGGAAATGTGGAAAATGCGCCGACTTTGGCTCAGCCTGGCTCCGCCTCTTCCGCTACGTAGCTAAGATGGCTGCCGTTGAGTACGGGGAGTGTCCTTCGATCCACACTTCAGGATTAGCCCGTTTTGAGTACGGCATCCGGGTCCTTGAAGTATACTTCTTTTCGCCGGATCTTACTCAAATTTTGGCTAGTAAGTACGGACAGTACGGGTATTGGAACACGGCACAGGTTCGAGCGTGTGCATGGGTTGAATTGCGTGTGTCTCACGCCGAATGCATGAGACATGAGAGCCCTGTAGGCCTTTACGTGACACAAACCAGCACCGCAAATGTTCTCTCCCGCTTGAGATGACGTCTTTCTTTATAGGTTCATGGGTCTGATTCGCCGATT
>NC_082391.1:18891335-18893835 GCF_031168955.1 Gadus macrocephalus | reverse complement strand
AATAGGTGTCGACAAAAAATATCAAAATCCTTCAAAATGCTAAATTCAACTCAAACATGAACAACTGTATCCTTGTTTAGAAATGAGAAATCAATGTTGTACATCGATGGAGTTGGGGTTCTTTCAAAGATATTGGCCTCTGCATGTTGATCAACACGTGTCTCGTTCCTATTTAGAGATAGAGGGATAGGCGAGGGATACTGGCGCTCATTGTAGGTGTGGAGAGGGAGACACCAGAGCTCCTGGGAGCTGAAAGAAAACCAATAATGGAAATCCAATTACAGCACAGTTTAGGGGGTTACAAAAGTAAAATGTCCAAAGAGGAGCTGAGAGGCATGACAGCAAAGCATGTCTCTCCCTTCGCATAATCAAATCAAATCATGTGTCTAGATGGAAATTGGTTCCGTAATACGTTGTGAATGTACATGTGTGCCTCGATTTTCAGTAGTTTAACTCTCAAAACCTATGCACATCACAGAAAAACACCATGTATGGTTGCTTCAAACAGCTAAATGATTCTCACGTTTGTCTCATTGGTTTATCACACCATGTGTACCCTCAGCCAATGCAACCCCTCAAATAGAATAAACGCCTGATTTGTTTATGGAAATAAATGGTTATTGGGTTAAATTGCGGTGCACTTCATTTCTAATTCCCATGGCGCTGTGCTCCAAACAATGGTAGACGCATCAGCATTGACGAGATGATTCTCCAAACATGGCTGCCATGGCAACTGCATCTTGCCATGAGGAGGAATGTTGGGGGGGGGGTGGGGGGGGGCGGATATGTAATGGCATCAGCCTCTTACTGTATTGATGGAATATTTGCCACACGCATATACATATTATTAGGCACAGGCACACGCACAGACAGACACACATACACACACACACACACACACACGCACGCGCGCACGCACGCACGCACGCACGCACGCACGCACGCACGCACACGCACACGCACATAAGCATGCGTATGGAAATATTACTTACCAATCCACACACATGCACATAAATCTTATTTGCTCACGAATGCATTGAGACACACACACACACACACATACACACACACACACACACAGCCACACACGAAGAAGGGACATTAAGAGGGTCAATATTCCCAGCCTGGGCTCCTGGAGAGGGATTCACAGAGCGCTGGAGGACGCCAAGGAAAGCCTGATTGCAGCTGATCAAACTTGTATCTAAAGCAGCATGTACACAACACGTAGCCATGACCCACATACCTCATGATGCACGCCATGGCTGTGTGCATCATGCTCTCTCTCTCTGTGCACCTCTATTTCTGTCTGTCGCTGTTTTCATTCTCACTATCGGTTTTTGTTAGCATTGTTAGCTTCCATCTATGTTTTTGCATGTCTATTCAAGCATCCATCATCCATCTGTGTGTGTGTGTGTGTGTGTGTGTGTGTGTGTGTGGGTGTGTGGGTGTGTGTGTGTCTGTCTGTCTGTCTGTCTGTCTGTCTGTCTGTCTGTCTGTCTGTCTGTCTGTCTGTCTGTCTGTCTGTCTGTCTGTCTGTCTGTCTGTCTGTCTGTCTGTCTGTCTGTCTGTCTGTCTGTCTGTCGCCCTCTCTCTCTCTTTCTGAATCTCTCTCTCACTCTCCCTCTCCCCTCTCTCTCCCCTCTCTCTCGCTCTCTCTCCTCTCTCTCTCTCTCTCTCTCTCTCTCTCTCTCTCTCTCTCTCTCTCTCCTCTCTCTCTCTCTTTCTCTCTCTCTCTCACTTCATGTAACCACTGTGTTCGTGTGGTCATGAAAATGTAAAAGACATCCAGAGGCAGGAGGAATAGATACGTCTTGCTCATCTCATGCTTCTGACCACAGTCGTGTCAATGTGTGTAACATGTTTGTGTGGGTGGGTTTGTGTGTACATGATTATGTTTGTGTGTGTGTGTGTGTGTGTGTGTGTGTGTGTGTGTGTGTGTGTGTGTGTGTGTGTGTGTGTGTGTGTGTGTGTGTGTGTGTGTGTGGGTGTGTGTGTGTGTGGGGGGGGGGGGGTTGTCAGCAGGAATCAGGTTCTGTCAGGCAAGACATGACTGGAGGTGGCCATATAGGGATTTGAATGCAATCAGCTCACTGGGGCATTCTATACGTGTGTGTATGTGTGTGTGTGTGTGTGTGTGTCTGTGTGTGTCTGTCTGTGTGTGTGTGTGTGTGTGTGTGTGTGTGTGTGTGTGTGTGTGTGTGTGTGTGTGTGTGTGTGTGTGTGTGTGTGTGTGTGTGTGTGTGTGTGTGTGTGTGTATGTGTTTCTGTATTAATACCTTCTGCTAATATAACAGGATGTTGGAGTAAAGAACAGACAATATGAAAAATTGGTGGAAAAAACAAGGCCACAATTGTTTATTTACTGCTATAGTGCTATTATTTTCAGTATGTTGGTTATATATTGGTCAACATTGTCAAGTTATGTTGTAATGCTCCTGTCATGATTTTCTTGAACCAATGTACTTGACTTAAATCAACAAACTTGAACAATCAAACAATC
>NC_082391.1:18889359-18891235 GCF_031168955.1 Gadus macrocephalus | reverse complement strand
ACACCAATGAGCTGGGCGGGTAAGCTAATATTGTAGCGTTAATGATACAATCACAGCAGACACGTTTCCCTTTGTGTCCAGATTTGGCCAAAGTCGACGATAACACACAAGGGCCAGGTCCCCACTGCTACGTGTATATGCGTGTGTCTGTGTGTGTGTGTGTGTGGGGGGGGGTGTTTATGCATTTCATCTTCGGCTTTGATCATCGAAAAAAAATAAAAGTTGGTTGAAGGATTAAACATTAGATGTGTTTCTCAAAACTGCCCCTGCTGTTCTTTTTCTCTGCGAAGAAAAGGCTTTGTGTGTGTGTGTGTGTTTGTGTGTTTGAATAGGTGGGTGTCTGGGAGGGTGTTTGTGTGTTTATGCGGGTCTTATGTACATATAATACACACGCATAGGTCATCTTTTGAAATGAGTTGTAGTCCTTTGAAATGATTTGTATGTTAAAAGTGTAGGAACAGTTTATAGTTCATTGTAAATGTGTGTTTTCTTCTTATCAAAACCCTTCCTAACCTGTCCAGACCATGATCAACCCAGGCCTGACATAAACATCCAAGAAAAATAACCAAATAAATGCTTAACGGTCCAGGGGCTCCAACAAAAGTTAGAGAGAGAGAGAGGGAGAGAGAGAGAGAGAGAGAGAGAGAGAGAGAGAGAGAGAGAGAGAGAGAGAGAGAGAGAGAGGGAGAGAGAGAGAGAGAGAGAGAGAGAGAGAGAGAGAGAGAGAGAGAGAGAGAGAATATGGGAGTTGAAAACGGCTGGTGTTAGGGGGCAGGTGGCCTGTACCCCAGAAACAGCTGTTCATTTCTCACTACCCCCGCATACACACACACACACACACACACACACACACACACACACACACACACACACACACACACACACACACAATCAATTTCCCCTTTTCTTTCTCTCTAATATCCATCTCTCCCCTACTTGCCCCCCCCCCCCCCCACCACACAGTCCCCATATCCACACAGTTCCATTCCCACCCTCCTCTCTGCCCTCCTCCTCCGTCTCTCACCCCCCTTCCCTCCCTAGCTCCGCCCTCCCCCCCCCCACCCTCCATCCACATCCCTCCCTCCTTAGCTCCCTCTCTGTCCTCCCTCGCTCCCTCCCTCCCTCCCTCCCTCCCTCCCTCCAACCCTCCCAATCAACTCTAGCTAACCAGCTTTAATCTCTGCCAGGTCCATGATGGGGGGAAGCAGGGGGGAGCACAGCTGGTTCAGGGATCCTTGACTCCCTCCTCATCGCCCAGGCAACCCAGCTGACTTGATGTGAATCATGTAAAACACGAGGCCTTGTTTCATAGTAACACACATCCATAAATGTATTTTGGTTTGTTGAACGTTGCACGGGCCAACAGGCCTATGAGAAACAAATAAGCATATTTTATTGTGTCATTACATATCTTTAATTTTAGGTTCAGATTTAATTCCTCATGCCGTTTTACTTGGGGATTGCTTTGGCTGTAATTTATTTCAGTACGAAACTGAATAAAATAATTGGCATGCGATGATAGGAAAAAAAGAAGACGTGATTGCCAAACACACAAACCATAATATACAAAAACAAACAAAACACCCAGGCGGGACTGTAATTCACCAGATGTCCAACGGGGGGTGCTATAACATCGCTGATCTCTCTCTACCTGCTATGTACAGGCCTATCGCGGCAGGCACACATATCAACCTCCAGTGTACTTCTATCGGTTCCTCCTCTCCCGTCAGTGGTCCGGCGGTCCACCACCATCACTTGTTGTGGACCCGTAGCACGTGGCCCAGCAGCGTGAACAGCATGCCTGACAGCAGCACCAGAGGCACCCCCGCCACGGCCACCATGAAGGACCAGCCATAGAGCACCGTGACCTGGCGTT
>NC_082391.1:18851859-18886859 GCF_031168955.1 Gadus macrocephalus | reverse complement strand
CCGGGTTCTGCGTGGAACACGCAGCGCCAGAAGAAGCCCTCGTGGTGAAGGATCAGAGAGGAAGGCGTCACGGCCGCCACTTCCTATCAGGGCGCACAGAGAGACACACATAGATACAGGGCTTTGGAAAAATTCCCTTCTATTAATTTTTTTCCGCACTTTTATCTTCTTCAACCATGTGGTATCTTATGATTTACTACCTTAGCCTCCCAAAAATACTATTTGAACCTTTTACTGTTGTGGCGTTGATCACACATATTTTGGTAGTTTTCATTGTTGGTTGCGATTCCAATGTCTTCATGTTTGGTGTGTTGTGTTTCGGGAGAGTGTGCTGAGAGACTTGATCAAATAAAATAAATCGAAGTTTGCGACAGATGGAGTTGGTAAAACTAGACATATTCTTCCCCTTGGCGGGCAGGATGACCATTTGATGCAAATGGGGACACGTGTTCCTTATGAGTTGTATGCTTGCTCGTGTGTTCAAGCGAGCGAGCCTGGGTGCAGACAACAGCCAGTGGCTTGTACGCTGTGATCTATATTCCCCCCCTCTTTCAACGAGATCACCCACCGCGATCCCTCAACAGACACACAGGGAGGGAGCAAATATTCCCTTCGACAACGTCCAACAACAAGTCGAAAAGAAAAGAGGCCCTTCTTGTCCAACAGTGCCATGGTAGCAGGAATCCATCACCTGGCTCTGGTTAGTGGACGGCCGTGTATGCGCGAGCTGGCCTGCGGTTCTCTAGTTTCTGTGGTGCCAGGACCTGCCAGCATCAAAACATGGTTCTCATTAGAGGTTTGCTGGACTGCAAGTTTTTTCTACTTTCTGAGACTTCTGAAGGCCCCAGATGAATGATGTTCTTCACTTGCTTGTCAACGTATGATTGATGGTCCTGAATTATGTATATAGGGGGGCTGTTTTCATCATTTCCCTCCACGGCGGTTTCTGTGGTGCCCTGGTGTTCGCAGTACTGGAAAGGCTCAGTCTTTTTAACGTGAAGGTATTAATTGATTAGTTGGTGCGTTGAGATGTATTGTCGCTGCCCCTTGCGGACATCTGTTTGGATATCAGTCTTCACACTGCCGTGCCGTAGTGTTCCTCATTAGTAGCGTGTGTATTGCTTTGCGTGTTGTATTACTTGACGTCTGCGAGGGACAGTGATATAGTAATATTGTAACGGGACAGGATTTTCCTGAATGCGATCCTACGCTGCTCGAACCTGATGTAAACACACTGGCTGCACGCGAAGGACCGATGCGACGTTAACTAAACGTGGCATCACACTGCTTGCGCGGTGGTATGCATGTTGTTTCCCACACGGTTAACGCACTCTTTAGCGTGTCCCTACCTCGGTACCGTTGCCCACCGCTCCGCCTCCGGGTCGCATCTGCCATGCGTACGGTCCGCAGTTGTCACTCGCCAGCAGCCAGTAATCCGTGCCGAAGGCCAGCAGGAAACACAACGTCCCCAGGCCCCCGCACAGCCCAGCAGCGAGCGCTGCTGCCCCCACCCTCATAGCTCCACAGCCAGAACCCTATTCTACTTCCACAAACCTCTTCACTGACTCCTGACTGTGTCTGCTGTCACCTCCCAGCACTTTGAACCCCACCTCAGTCAGGTCCAGCTGATCTGGAGGTCCAGTCGTCATGCAAAAACCACAACACATTCTCCCAGCCCCTCCCTGAGACTGGGGGCATATTGACAGTAGGGTAAGCAGGGCTTCACTGGGAATGTCAGAGACACTGGGGGGAACCGGCTATTCTGGGAGCGGTAAGACTGTCCTGGTATGCCAATGGCATTAAAGTCCAATGAGTCGATTGAGTCTAACTATTGCAATGACCTACTCCCAATGGGTCAATGGTATGTCCCCACAAATATCGGGTGTGTGTGCGGTTGTGTATGTGAGTGTGTTTGTATGAGAGAGAGTTCTGCGTGTATTTATGTCAGGCATTTCTACACTGGGTGCAACTTTCTGGCCTGAACTTCAGGATTATATTAGACCAGCAATGCTAACGGGAGGTCACCAGAGGTCATCTCCTGCATACCTGGAGTGGCTGAGGAGCTAGCCACAGGAAGCTAACAGCCAGGGCGTTATTATAGGCCGCCACACATTTAAAACAAAACGACACCAAGTACTCTGAAGACCATCCATGTCCTCATCTTTATTGGATGCTATACTGTATAAACCACAGTGTAAACAACATAATCATCAGGACAGGCACGCACTCTGACACTCCGTGAAAGAAAGGTAAATTATGATAACTAGCTTTAGCAATTTAGCTATTCATGGGCGCTACTTTTATACACATGAAAGCTGTGTCCTTTACACTTCTTAAACATCTTTAGGCTTTTTTGTTCAGGTCGGTCTTTATGCCTGCTTCTCGTTCTCAAAAGCAAAGCTGAGCTGTTTCTTCGGGGGCCTCCTGAGGGGCTCCTGGTGCTCTGAAGGGGTCTGGGGGGGGGGCGGCGCGGGGTCCACACCGGCTGCTGGGCCCTGGCCCTCTCTCTGCGGCTGACCAGCGGGGTCTGGGTCTGGGCTGTCCAGAGGCCCCGGCCTGGGGCTTGTGGAGCACACTGCCAGGGAGGAAGAAGAGGTTCTGTAGGGTTTTATGATTCCAAGCGCAAAATAAAAGTTTCCTGGACTTATGACAAAAAATTCAAGATTTCGTAAAATAACTTAAAAGGACTACAGGAAACAGAACCGGACTAGAACATATTGCAAGCTTATTTCCTCTTAAAACAGACAAGTCACTGCAGACGTGCATAGCATTCCAACCACGAATAATATTACAAAATATAACGTTGGAACCGTCGCTAACATCTCAACCTATTATTCAAAGGGACTTATAGTTTAGTCAGTAATAGGGAGTTCTTTAGATTCCATTGAAGAGCGTGTCAGTGTTGGCCATCATACTCCTGGATGACCTCATACTGAGTACTAGGGCTGGGCGATTAATCGGATTTTGATCGCGATTTCGATTTTAGCGTCAAACGATGACAAAACTAATATAATCGAGTTGAAACTATTTCTTTTTAATTATTATTATTTATTTTTTATTAAAAGTTTTATAGAAAGTGCAGCTGGATATATGTACATTATTTTGGATTTGAACCTTTTCTATTTGACCATTTTGTGTATTTTTTGGATGCAAAATTTCAAAGTTCTCAGTTACAAAGTGTTTTTTGGGAGAGACATGCTGAATAAATACATCCTGTTTCAAATTCAAAAGTAATCATATGAATAATTGATTTCAATGTTGACGAAAAATAATCGTGCACAGATTTTTTCCATAATCGAGCAGCCCTACTGAGTAAATTAAGTTCGGAACCCAGAACATTCCAACCGGGGTTCAAACCCCCTGACAACCGACAAGGCTATATCTTACTGTGATTTACTTGGAAATGCTTTATTTCACGTAAACAATATGCATAATTTCCCTTCGCTTTAAACCTTCAAATAAACAGTTTTCTGCCATATGGCGCCCTGTCCAGTGCAGCAGTGGTACCTGTGTGAGAGCGGCTGAGGCCCGTCCGTTTCCGTTGGGATCCACTGAGCTCCAGACGTTCCCCCTGTAACCAGAATAACAACACAACACTCAACGTCTTGGTGAAACCCTCAGGGACCCTGCATTGCTAGCATTGCTGTCTGTGTGTTTGTGTGTGGTTACTGGTTAAGTGTTCACAAGTGTGTGTGTGTGTGCGTGCGTGCATGCGTGCGTGCGTGCGTGCGTGCGTGTGAGTAAGTGTGCACAAGTGTGCGAGTGTGTGTACGTGTGCACAAGTGTGTGTTTGCATGTGTGTGCGTGCATGCTTGCATGTGTGCGCATGTCCGCCTCTCTTCGCCTTTGTGTGTGTGTTTGTGCATGAGTGTACGTGCATGTAAGCATGCTATGACGTTATGATCTGCCGTCACTGCATTGCCTACCTGCTACGTTAACGCTACATACGTGCCCCGCCCGTGTGTGTGTGTGTGTGCTTGTGTGAGAGTGTGTCTATGTGTGTGCACGTACCTGGGGGCCGTGCTGGGCTGAGGAGGGGTAGGAGCTGCTTTCCGCCAGACTCTGGCGCCTGTGTAAGGGCTTCCGGACCCGGTCGGTGGACGACTCTTGGTGAAGAGTGTGGCGGCTGTAGGCCGGGGTTTGCTGTGAGGGGGGGGGGGGGGGGGGAGGGGGGGGGGGAGAGTAACGGGCAAAGTGGAGCTCAGTTTATTGTGAGCGTCATTAAAAACAGTACATAGTACTTGCGCGGGACTATGTCCGATTGCAATGGTTGCCAGAATTCTTGGAGCATAGGAGCATTTGAATGTAAGGTATTATGTTGTCAGTTGTGTTCTTTTTGTCATTGTTGAGTAATTCATTGGGAAGTTATTTGGCGTTTTGGAGAGGCATTGTTGTGTTTGAGACTGCCCCTGTGTTTCTCATGCGAGACGTGGCTAAACCAGGTTTTCGTTAGCTTAAGTTAAACATTGATTTTGAATTGAACAGTTCTTCAACTCTTGATTCTCCCAATGTGGCTCTCGAGTACCGCCAACAACACGACGTATTCTGATGTGCAAGCCCTAGACATTAGGACAGTGTTTCCTCCACATGGGCTCTCCTGAAATGCATATGGGGTCAAGGAAGATAGCATACTGATACGATATAACATATTTCTGCATGTTGCATCTTTTTTATATTGCATCGGAGAGACAGACTTGCACATCTAATCTGTAGTGATGGTACATCAGAGTATGCACGCCGGAATATATTAAAAAGGGATTGATAATAAAACATTGTTGAATGGAGTGATGGCCTTCAGCAGAGACAGCTTTGGCCTGACCTTGTTGTTGAAGTTGTGCAGGTTCCTGGAGAGAATGCGTCTGATGCTGTCCATCTCCTCCGGGAGGAGGGGCCTGCTGTGAGGGCGGGACTCCAGGATGAGGGTTCTGTCCTGGGAGCAATGCTCCACTCTGATAGGGGGGAATGGATCAAATCCATTGTCAATCAGTTGGTGGTTATTTATTTCACACTCAGAATACAATCATTTATTTGCATTTGTGTGGGAGTTTAAATTGTGTGGATGAACATTGGGGAATTGTTCAATCAAATAAACTGCAGTTGCTTTGTTGTTGTTGTTGTTTCGGTTTGTTTTGTCTGTCTTACTGTGTTATCGGCGTCTCCTCTTCTCCCCTCTGCTCTCGTCTCTCCAGTTCCTCGTAAACTCGGAGGATGCTGGAGCATTCCTGGCGTTCCTCGCGGATCAGGAAACGTCGCAGATACTTCTTGTTAAACTGCTCAAACCTCACATTCAAACACACACAAAATACACTTAGTATACGGTCGCCCGTTACTACACTGATGCAAGTCGCACTTTGAAACGAGACTAAATTGTGGTGTTGGCTGCCATCTAGTGGTGAATATAAGAAAACTATAATAAAGTTAAACCAACTTGTCTTTCCAGTAGTGCTGTCCCCAATAGCCGACCACATCCTCTATCCCGGCCAGCAGGTGGTCAAGGATCTAGAAAACACACAATAAACATCCACTTGTTACATAGTATCAAATACATCTCAGGTATGCTGTTCCATATCTAGTTAAAAATTCTTTCAGTAGAATATGTATAAATTGCATTTCCATGTAAAATATTTGTTTTGTCTACGACTATTGCCTGACTATATCAGAACAACATTTATGGGGGAAATATGCTTTGAGGAATACCAAGTCCAGCTTCTGCCCCTCTCACCCTGCTGTGGATCTCCTCGCTCACGGTGGGCAGAGCTCTCTTTCGCTTCTTCACCTCCAGCAGCTCCACCAGAGGCTTGATGGTCATCCCCTGAGACCAGACAACCAGAGGTGGAACTTGGGGTGAGCTCACAAAGTAAAAGTCCTCGCCATGATTTTTTTTAAGGAAACGTTCTTAATCTGCTTAATCAACGTTTTAAGTCATCAGTTAAAATCACTTCCTTCAACCGGAATTGTTCACAGATGAAAACTCAAAGAACACTCTACCACAATAAAAGTCCCCTGCAAGAAACGGTTTTTTTTCATTTTATTTTTAAAAAGCTGCTTCTCACCTGAACAAAGACTGTGAAGAGGATGACCACGATGGTGGTGGTGATGAAGAGCCTCTTCTTCGGGAAGTCGTCGATGAGGAAGACGAGGGAGAAGCATATCGCGCCTCGCAGGCCACCGTAGGCGATGATGAACTGATCCCTAAAGGTCACGGCGTTCCTGCGCAGCTTGTTGACCACCGCCGTCAGGAGCAGGACCCCTTGGGGGAGGAGGAGGAGGAGGGGGGGGGGGGGGGGGGGGGGGGGGGGAGAGAGAGGAGATCGGGATGAGGAGGGGGGAGAGAGGGGCGGTAGGGGTGAGGGAAAGGTGAGGGAGGGGTAGGGTTGAGGGTGGGGGGAGGCAGGAGTGAGGAAGGGGAGAGGGGCAGGGTGAGGGGGGTAAAGGAGGGGTGAGGCGGTTGAGAAGGGAGGAGCGGCAGGGGAGAGGAAGGGGGTGAGATAGGGAGAGAGGAGGGGTGAGACAGTGGCTAGGAGGGGAGAGGATGAGGTGGGTTGGGAGGGGGGTGAAGAGAGGAGAGGGAGGAGGGGGGGGCGGTGGGTGCAGAGGTTGCATTTGGCCTCCCTACTAATATAACATTCTCCTCTCTTTACTGATTACCAACACGCGATTGCTCAAATACGTTGTAGTACTAATACATAGTACGGGAATGTGGAGGTATTTTGAAGCATCGTGACATATCATAAGCTCATTGTAGGATTTTTCAATTCTTCTTCGTCTGAGCCGTCATTGCGGTAGTTCACCATTCGCCCGCTCGAAGCTTCCTTTCTCATGTAGTAAGTGTGACCGTTGAGGCTGTTGGGGCAGCTGTTAATGCTCCCTTATAACCCTAGCAGTTGGCCCCCTTTGTCGTTCTTTCATCAAGATATCTTTTGTTGCAGTCCCACTTTAATGACCTGCAGCGCATATGTGAATATACCTCCTCACCCCTACCCCCAACATTGCATGTTTAACTGTTCCCCCATCTTGGAGTGTTCTTTACATGCTTTTATAAGGGGTTTCCTTCCTGGTTTAACAAGTGCAGGGGCGTCTGTATGTGGGTGGGTGTGTGTCTGTGTTCACGTGTGTCTGTCTCTGTACATGTGTGTCTGTGTGAGTGTGTGTGAGTGTGTGTGCGCTGGCGCGCGTGTGTATGTCTGTGTACATGTGTGCACACATGTCTGTGTGAGTGTCTCTGCGTGTGTATGAGTGTCTGTGTGTGTCTGTAGGTGGGTGTATGACTGTGTACATGTGTGCGAGTGTGTGTGTGTGTTTCTGTGTGTGTGTCTGTGTTCATGTGTGTGTTTCTGAATGAGTGTGTGTGTGTGTGTGTGTGTCTCGGCATGCGTGTGTGTGTGTGTGTGTGTGTGTGTGTGTGTGTGTGTGTGTGTGTGTGTGTGTGTGTGTGTGTGTGTGTGTGTGTGTAGATGTGCAGGTGTGTGTTTCTGAATGAGTGTGTGTCTGTGCGTGTGGGCGGGGGGCCCTCACCCAGCGCCCTCCAGAGCAGGCAGAGCAGCAGGGTGGAGCAGACGAAGGGCCAGTCCCACATGTGCACGTCCTGGATGGTGGACACCCCGAGGAAGATGAAGATGAGGGTCTCGCTGACGCTGCTCCACATCTTGAGGAAGTACTGGATGCTGGTGTTGCTGCGCTGGGACACGTTGGCCTCCACGTACTGCTTCATGGTGACCGCGCACGTCACAATGCTGCCCCGGGACAGCAAGGGAACACAAAACATGTTCGTAAAGCGGACACAAGAGGGTGCCAACGCAGTTATGTGTGTCCGTTTGATTGTGTGTGTGTGTGTGTGTGTGTGTGTGTGTGTGTGTGTGTGTGTGTGTGTGTGTGTGTGTGTGTGTGTGTGTGTGTGTGTGTGTGTGTGTGTGTGTGTTTGTGTATGTCCATGAGACCAAGTGCGTATGTGTCCATGTGTTTGTTTGTGTCCATGTGATCGTCTGTGATTGTGTGTGTCCATGTGATTGTGTGTGTGTGTGTGTGTGTGTGTGTGTGTGTGTGTGTGTGTGTGTGTGTGTGTGTGTCCATGTGTTAGTGTGTGTCTATGTGATCAAGTGTTTGTTTGTGGGTCCATTATGTTTGTTTGTGTCCATGTGATCGTCTGTGTGTGTGTGTGTGTGTGTGTGTGTGTGTGTGTGTGTGTGTGTGTGTGTGTGTGTGTGTGTGTGTGTGTGTGTGTGTGTCATTGTGTGTGTCCATGTGATTGTGTGTGCGTGTGTGTCAATGTGCATGCATGTCAATGTGTTTGTGAGTGTCCATGCGATTCAATGGGTCTGTTGTCTGTGCTGTTGTGCACGCGTGGGTGAGCGCACAATAATTGAGGGGCGGGGAGGGGGGGGGGGGGGGGGGGGGCTGAGGAGGGAAGGGGGGGGTGAGGTCAGCGTTGATATTAGTTCTAATATAATTCTGCAGCGCATCGCGAGCGGAGACACAGGGTGCGGGTCTCTACGTCTCCTGCGCAGCCAAAGGACTGGGCTTTCATCGCTCCATTTTCTGATGAAAGCCCAAACAGATGGAAGATAGACTTGGACGACACGTTGTTTTCACTTTATAAAGATCACCAGCTGTCACTGAACAGACCCTCTACCCAGAGGTGTTATCGTAAGATAAACTCAAGTGTCGCTCATTACGCCAATTGTTGGTCTACTTTAATGTACCATGGCAAATGGTGGATTGGTGGAATGGTAGAATGAATGGAGTGACACCTGTAAAGAAGTCTAACTGTTAGGCCTTAGGATCCCCACACTGTCCCGCACCACCACCCCCCCCCCCCCCCCCTCCCCCCTCCCCCAGAGACTCACGCCATGATCCCAGAGAGGTGGAGCATTTCGGAGGTGAGGTAGGACAGGTAGGAGTAGAGGAAGACGAAGAGCGGCGCGATGACCTGCGCCCGCGACGTGAACCTGGAGGTCAGCGCGGCCAGCAGGCCGAAGAACAGGCCCAGGCAGAGGCCCCCCAGACCCACCACCACCACCCGGCAGCCCCCCAGAAGGACGTCCACGCCCGAGATGGTGGGCATGCGCAGGAAGGATTCAAAGAGCTTATATAGAACCTGGGAAGAGACGAGGAGGGGAGAGGAGAGGAGGGGAGGAGAGGGGAGGAGAGGGGAGGGGAGGGGAGGGAGGAGGGGGAGGAGAGGAGAGAGGAGGGGGGGGAGAGGAGGGGAGGAGGGGGGAGAGGAGAGAGGAGGGGGAAGGAGAGGGGAGGAGAGGAGAGGAGAGGGGAGGAGAGGAGGGGAGGAGAGGGGAGGGGGGAGGAGAGGGGAGGAGGGGAGAAGAGGAGAGGGGAGGGAGGGGAGGGGGGAGGAGGGGAGGGAGGGGGGAGGAGAGGAGGGGGAGGAGAGGAGAGGAGTGGAGAGGAGAGGGGAGGGGAAGGAGAGCAGAGCCAGGGAGAGGAGAGGGGATGGGGCAGAGAGGAGAAGAGAAGAGAGGAGAGGAGAGGAGAGGAGAGGAGAGGAGAGGAGAGGAGAGGAGAGGTGGGGAGAGGGGAGGGGAGGGGCAGAGATGGGGAGAGGGGAGGGGCAGAGAGGAGAGGAGGGGAGCGGGGAGATGGGGAGAGGAGAGGAGAGGAGGGGAGAAGTGGAGAATAGCAGAGAGGAGAGGGGAGGAGAGACAGGGAGAGAACATGATTTCAAGACAATAATAAATAATTCATAATTATTGTCATTCCAGCAATGGTGCTTCACTTTCGTCATCAGATTTTATGGGTTTCCACATAAAATAACCACTGAGCAAAACACCATGACCAAAATATGGCCGAGTTATCTTACTCAAGAAGTCGTACAGGTAGGCTACGGAGATTGGGGATCGAACCTTTGAGTTGGGAGACCCGACACCCCTTTCTTTATCATACCCTGCCTGATATCATAACATGTGTAATCCCTTGGTAACATTACTCACCCTGGCCCTAGATTTGAGCCGTAGCTCTAGAATTTGCGCGTTTAGGGTGTTCCAATACTTAGGGAGCAAGGGAGTGCCTATTTTCCCTTAAAATCCTCCCTTGGCAGCTAGCCATCTCGGTACCTCACTTGCAGCTAAGGGAGTATCAGGAATTACCAAGGATACCTTGCAAACTCAGCAAGCGGAAATTTTTCCATGATTCTCAAACAGTTTTAACGTGAATGAAAAAAGTAGTAAGCTTCTTCCTGTAGTTTAGACACTTTAATGCGGTGCGTGCCGTAGGGGAGCACGTTCGCTACACAAATTTGCATAATATTAATCATAGTGGTGTTCCATTTCATTGGAAAAGATTGTCACTCTCACTTCCCTCTTTGAGGGGACTTTACTGTGGAGGGAACTCAAACCAAGTGTTCTCGGTGAGGGGAGAGTAATGGAACGGGGCCTCAGTGTTTGATAACTAACCGCCCTCTCACCACAGTGACGGCGTCGTTGAGCAGGGACTCGCCGAACACCAGGATGTGGAGCTGCTCGTTCACGTGGATCTCCTGGAAGACGGAGAGCACGGCCACGGGGTCGACGGCCGCGATCAGGGAGCCGAACAGCAGGCAGTGCAGGAGGGACACGTCCCCCAGAGTCTCCGGGGCCAGCAGGCACACGCCGTACAGGGACAGGCCGATGCCCATCACGTTCCACAGGGTCCCCAGCACAGCATACCTGGGACACAGGCAAACAGATAGAATGGTACCTAGCTTCTAGCTAGCACAAGCAGAGGATTTATCTAACTTCTAGCCAACACTTGGCATATGGTGGTATCTCCCCTCTAGCTAGCAGAAGCAGAGAATTATACCTAGCTTGGAGCTAACACATACCAGAGGGTGGTACCTAGCTTCTAGCTAGCACATACCAAAGAATGGTACCTAGCTTGGAGCTAACAGAAGATGTGACCTAGCATCTGGCTAGCATTAGGCCTACCAGAGGATGGTACCAAAATTCTAACAAGCACATACTAGATGATTCAAGCGTATCTATGTTCCCCGGGTCCTATGTTCCCCGCTTTGTATGTGACCGGGGAACGTAGGACCCTGTGAACAAACTTTTTTTTCGTAGGATGGTAGGGGCAAGTACCGCCTTTTTCGCCTCTGATTCGCCTGTGATTGGTTAGAATGTCTCTCCTCCGATTGGTTATGGTTAGGGTTAGGTTTAGGGTTAACCCTTGACCTAACCCTAACCCTTTGCACCCGGGGAACATAGGACCTAGGGAACTTAGGACATGGGGGACATAGGACCCAGGGAACATAGGGATGACCCCCTTCTAGCCAACGCATAGCATATGGTGGTACCTAGCATCTAGCTAGCACAAGCAGAGGATTCTACCTAGCTTGGAGCTAACAAGTACCAGAGGGTAATACCTAGCTTCTAGCTAGCACATACCAGATGATGTGAATCTAGCTTGGCCGAAGCACGTACCAGAGGATGCTACATACCTGGGTTTCAGCTATCACGTACCAGACGATGGTACCAGCTTCTAGCTAACGCATACCATGTAACCTAGCTCTAGCTAGCACACACCAGATGATGCCTCATAGCTGCGAACTAACACACACTAGAAGACCCTACCTATCTTCTAGCTAGCATATACCAGGAAATGCTACCGAGATTGGAGCTAGCAACTACCATAGCTTGGAGCCAACACACACACCAGAGGATGCTACCTAGCTTCATGCTAGCACATACCAGAGGATGGTACCTAGGTTCTCAAAGAAGAGCCGCCCGGGCAGGAAGTAGCCGGCGTCCAACACGATGGGCGGGAGCAGGAAGAGGAAGAAAGCGTCCGCGCTGAGAGTGGGCGGGGCCGAGTGGCGAACGCCATAGATGACCCCGCCCACCATCAGACCCACCATGATGAGCAGGCAGCTCTCCGGGACGACAGCAGGGACCCGGCCTGACCAGTGGAACCCTGAGAAGATTAGCCACAGGCTGCTACTCCTATGTGAACTGCTCCACAGAAACACATCAGCAACGGTTGTCTTTCCCTTACCATTCACTATTCAGGCTATTGTCAAATATCAATGATTTCATCTTTCGATCCAAGTAATAGGCCTATCGGTATAATTGGTAACATCTAACATCCAAACAAAATGTATGTATCTTTTCAGGGTTTTATTGTTTTCTCTTGCGTATGGTCTGAGGAAGAATGCTGAATCCAGGCTTACCCAACTTGGCTAATGAAGCTAGCATGATCCAAAGCACGATCTCAAACGGCGCCTGTACATGGTGGTAGTCCACGCTGAAAACCCTGAGAGCCACAGGGACATCCAGCAGCAGGCCGGCATCACTGCTGTTGAGGGCCAGGCTGAGGGGCTGTTGCTGTGGTGGGGAGACCTGGGCAGGGGGTGTCAAGCTTGAACATGGAAGAGCGCAAGCAGCTAGCAGCAGAGCATGAGTGCACAGTCCAGCCATCCTGTAGCCATAGCTGGAATGACACGGGAGGCCAGGAGCATGGGAGAGGGGTCGCACACTCACACACACACACACACACACACACACACACACACACACACACACACACACACACACACACACACACACACACACACACACACACACACACACACAAATACACAAACGCACACATACATGCACACACACAAATGCACACATACATGCGCAAATACATACGCACGGACACGCAAACACACAAAAACACACCTATGGACATAACACATTTATAGATTAATGCTATATATACTTAAAAGTGTATGCATCTCTCACGCACACACACACCCCCACACACACACACACACACACACACACACACACACACACACACACACACACACAGTCGCATACTCCTCTGCATGCATATACGCACATACACGCATGCTTGTATATACATGCACTAACACAAAAGCTAACAAACACACACACACACTATTCAACCTAGCATGCCCACTAATGTGCACAGGAATCCCTGAGCTAGCAGTGATAACCAACCATCAATAATGAGCTCAAGAGAAGACTAAAAACATCCCAGACACACAAAACACAACACACACACACACACACACACACACACACACACACATATACACATGCACGCACGCACGCACACACACACACACACACACACACACACACACACACACACACACACACACACACACACACACACACACACACACACACACACACACACACATGCAAACACACAGACACAAAATAAATCATGCAAAGACATGCACACACACACAAATGCACACACACACACACACACACACACGCACACACACACACAAACATCCATTCAAAAACACTCACACACACAAAATAAATCATGCACAGGCATACACACACACAAATACACACATCCACACACAATTGCATGCATGCACACACACATACGAACATGCACAGGGCTATCACAAAGAATGTCATGTGAACATGGCTCAAACTTTACCACATCAAATCCGTTCATAAATTATCACTAAACCAATACCTAAGAATAACCCAGAATCAGCCATTTCAAACTTTAGTACCCTGATTTTTCAACCCTAAATGATATGACCTTTATTCTACTCCTATTGCATTGCTGGATGAATCACCAGAAAAGCCCATATTATTGCATCATCATTAAATATTAAAACATTTCACAACTTGAATGTGTTATTGTTATATGTTATTAACTTTTGATGGTTACAGCAGCAGTTTAACTTAAACTATAACGCTTAACTCTTTCTCAATTTTGATACTAAAAAGGGTATTTTCTCCTCAAGCCTTTGAGTTTATTGTCTGACTCTGCTTATATTCAGACATTATCACAGCTGAAAATAATGAAATCTTGTGGTGCATAGAAGCCCTTTAGTACAAAACAGCCCTGACATTTTCAACTATTTAAGCAATCAAATAAAGTATGATTTATGTGGAAGAAGGTCACAGATCAGAATATTCCGAAGACAAGAACATCCTTGAATAACTGATAAACGTTTTGGGAAAAAAGAGTGTAGTAGGTTAATGTTTGAACTTTGTGTGAAGCAACATAAATAGATGAAGAAGCTCTTGCAAACAAAACATTACTGATGAGGAAGCCCTTTCAAACAAAGCATTTACTAATATAAGACCTATAAACCCATCTGTCCAATCGTCTAGATTAGAGATAAAACTCCTTTTGTGTTCATCCACCAAGACAAGATCAGGCGGATTGTGTTTGTTTTGAGTTCAACGACTGAATGGCCTACTTATCAGGTTTGGCAAGGTTCTACAACATTTCACTTGATCATCTTTTATTTGAACTTTACACAAAGCTGTGACACTATGCAATGGAATGGGGAATAACATTATGAGTATATATTAAAGTTATGATAATGCAGGAGGTGAAAACACTTATTTGCAATTTTTTTCTTTACATAGACAGAAGACTCAGACTACACCACCACTTTGTTTGGTTAAGCTTTCAATTATAGTCTTTGCAAATATGATCTTCCTGCATCCAAAGATAGGTCAACAAAGAACACTGTACTGGCCCACATGGTTGTCCAAAAACGTACTAGAAACGTATGTAAACGTTTGTATCAGAACAAATCATACACATTATTTTAAAAAGGTTTTTCTTTATAATGTTTATAATGATACATTTACATAAAGCATAACATGTAAGAGATGATTGGTAACACATTGATGAAGTAGACATTGTAGACATTGCACTGTTTAGGCCTACTTGTCAAACCAAAACTACCATTTCTTGTCTCATTGCCTTGGGGGCTTTGATCAACAAAATGGATAACCCGTAATGTCTACTTCAGTGACAATGGCAGTTCTTTTAAAAGTATATACCTAATAACCTAACTTATTAACAAACACTGTCGCAAATCAGACAATATACTTGATCGGAGATTAATGAACTACTAAACAATAACATAAGAATAAACGTAATATCATGTTATAACAGCAGATGGCGTATATGAGCTTATAAATTTGAAGGAAAAACAAATAAGCGTTTACGTAGAGGGACCCTAAAAAGTGCACTTTAAAGTCATGTGTGTCTGTGTGTGTGTGTGTGTGTGTGTGTGTGTGTGTGTGTGTGTGTGTGTGTGTGTGTGTGTGTGTGTGTGTGTGTGTGTGTGTGTGTGTGTGCGTGTGTGTGTGTTTTATGTGTGCGTGGGGGTAGGGGGTGGGGGTCGGGGGGAACTTTCAGCATCTGAGATCCGAAGCACGGGTGAGCTGAAGTGCGAGGTAGTGTTAAGGTAGCTGATCCTGAACCCTCCTTCCCTGGACACCACACCCTGCAGACTGGCCCCCATGAAGTCTGAAGCCTGGGCCTGTCCGCTGGGCTGCGGCAGGGGCACCAGGCCACGCAGAAGGCTGTGCCCCAGCTGGGAGTTGCATCGGGCCAGGCTGTCTGTAAAATGCTCGCGGTAGAGCTCGTCCAGATGCTTCTCCAGCAGACCGTTCAACAGAGAGTTGGAGAGGGGCTCCAGCCCTAAGAGAGAGAACTCTAGATCTCGGTTGCCGGTCATCTCTAGGTAGCCCTCGTCGGGGTTCGAGGTCCCGGGCTTCAAAGGATGCGTCGTGTCCGGTACCGGAGTCCCCGGCTGTCTGTCTGGGCCCTGGAAGCTGGGTGTGCATGGTAGCGATTGCAGGGGACGTCCGGACACCGACGTAGACGGACAGTGGCAAGACGTGCTGCTATTTGGGCTGGTTGCCTCATCTGATTCCTGACGCAGACGTAGGTCAGGGTATTGCCTTATGAGACTGCATTCAGACTGAAAATCCCCTGAGTGGTGAGGATAGTGGTTGAGTGTACAGGCACGGCCCGGGATCATAAGGCCAAACTCGGGTGGAAAGGCAAACCTCGGCCCCAGGCCCTCGTTTGGGCCTAAGTCTGCAATGTAAAGACCTGATTATGAAATGGAAAACATGTTACGAAATAAATGTTTGAATGTTTTTATATATATTTTTTTCATTTAATATCGATTATCGATTAATATATCCCATTAATATGATGACCGTAGGAACATATTTTGAAGATTTTTTTTTTTTTTACCATAATTACAAGAAGTCGTAAAAGGGAGACGTTTCAATTCAAGGAGAAATTATATTTATTATTTAAATTATGAATAAACTGAAATTATACATATAGCTTCCTGAGATACATTATGTCGTGAGTATACTGTACATGACAAAAGAGTAAACAATACATCCTCCGTACCTGTGCGCAGTGCTTGCGGCGTATGTGAGTGCTCTCCTGACTCCGTCAGACCGAGCCCGCCATGTTGCGTGTCTCCACGCAGAGTTTGTGGATATGTGTGTTCCCCCCCCTGGAGCTTGGTGGCAGAGGAGTACCTCTTCTCGTCCCTGTACGGCAGTGTCTGGAGGAAGGACTCTGAAAGCATGGTCTACACACTGTCCGTCCGTCCGTCTCTCTGTCAGATGTCGTTGTGTTTCGTTTTCGGCTGTGCGTCAAGCTCCAATGCAAAAATGTCACTGGATGACTGCGCTCTTTCACTTCTGCACTGGGGAGATGAAATCACAGAGCAGCACGGTGGTGTGCGTGTGTCTGTGTGTGCGTGTGTGTGTGTGTGTGTGTGTGTGTGTGTTGTGTGTGCCTGTGTGCGAAGACCCACCCCCCACCCCCGTAACAATATTAAAGCAGAACTGGGCATTTTTGTTTTTGGTTAACTTGCCTAAAGTGTGTGAAAGTGGTTAGGTAAATATACACATGTTGAATAGAGACAGAAACAGGAGTATTTGAAGGATGTAACAAAACATTAATACACTACAGCTGACTTTTATTAGTTACAATTGAGTTATAAAGGGATCATAAAGCATAAGTTACTGCATTCATGAACCAGCTCGCAGCAAGCTTCTTAAGGCTTGGCATCAAATCAACAGCGGCTGGCACGCAGCACCTGACAAATATTCCCTTATGATACAACATTGAAATTTTATGAAATGTTCAACAAAAAGGTTGCAGTCATCACTTACATAATCCTATCCTCATATTCTGAAAGTTCAATCAGAAATTCAAATGAAAAGTAGACTCAGATGTTCAAATTAATTTCAAAATGTTTAATGTTTCATAGAAAAACAAGACTTTACTGTAAGAGGGTAACGTGAGACCTGGGACTTCATCAAATGGTTTGTTCTTATCGGAAAAGCTGATATGGCCTGGTTTGAAACATAAGTTGTTGAATTTATTTTCTACATAAGAAACCAACCAATGGTTAGAGTGCATCTTTATAATGCCAGCACAATAGGGAAATTGAAACTAAAATAACTAAGTAAATAAATGTGGTGCTTCCTTAATTGTAGCACAGTCTGGTACATCTCATACTAACAGTCTGCCATTCAAACGGCATTAAGACAATAGTGTGTCAATTAAAAATGTAACTATGTCATATGTGGGAATGGTTGAGTGAAGCGAGTGTGTTAAACGTTGAATGTTCAATTGGAATTTGTGAAAATGAAATAGCGCATAAGGGTTTAAATCGAACAAAACTAGATGAATTGAACTTGGTCGTCGCTACAGAATAATGAAACCATTTAGTGATCAACACAGATTGAGTTGGGGTTCTGCACTTTGTTTGGATTTACTGGTCCGGGTGAAATATTAAGGTGCATACAAACGGATGAGTTGAAATGTGTCTTTTCTTGTTTCAATACGTTAACATTCATGTATCGCTGATTGACTTGCGATTCGGCCAATGGGATTAGAGATCTGAGGTACTTCTGTCAGTACAGCTGACAAGGCACGACCGATATCAAGGAACTAACACGCACACACACACACACACACACACACACACACACACACACACACACACACACACACACACACACACAGATTAAACTAAAAATTATACAAAAAAATAAAACACGTACAATTCAACATTAAGTGAAATTTTGTTTTTCCATTTTTCATTGCTTTCATTTTCCATTTTCCATCGTTGTTTTCTGCGCCTCGTTCTTTCCTTCTTTCTGTCTGTCGGAGCCAGGTGCGTATCGGATAGGGTACAGGGTGGGTAGGTCTGGGGTCAGGGTTCAAGCTGAGGGCTTCAGGTGTAACACAGACTAAAACGTGATGCTGCTAACTTGCTACTGTTGTGATTTCTTCGCTAGAGCCTCCGCTTCCTGGAGAAGGTAGAAAGAAAGAAAGAAAGAAAGAAAGAAAGAAAGAAAGAAAGAAAGAAAGAAAGAAAGAAAGAAAGAAAGAAAGAAAGAAAGAAAGAAAGCAAGAAAGAAAGAAAGAAAGAAAGAAAGCAAGAAAGAAAGAAAGAAAGAAAGAAAGAAAGAAAGAAAGAAAGAAAGAAAGAAAGAAAGAAAGAAAGAAAGAAAGGAAGGAAGAGGGGCAGAGAAAAAGATGGAGAGGGGGGAGAGGTAAGACAAAACAGAGGTAGAGAAATAGGAGATTTACATGACATTTACATAAAGAATAACAAGCGTTGTACCCCAGAGGCATCATCCAAATGGGGTTGAAAGAAAGCCTTAACAAAATGGAGGGGTAACCACTGGTTCATACGCCCTCTACTCCGTGTGTGTGTGTGTGTGTGTGTGTGTGTGTGTGTGTGTGTGTGTGTGTGTGCGCGTGTGTGTGTGTGTGTGTGTGTGTGTTAGCTAAGGAGAGAGAGAGAAAGAGAGAGAGAGAGAGAGAGAGAGAGAGAGAGAGAGAGAGAGAGAGAGAGAGAGAGAGAGAGAGAGAGAGAGAGAGAGAGAGAGAGAGAGAGAGGAAAGCCCCGCTGTTCCCATAGTAACTGGCACACCTCCATGCAGTTCCGCAGGTGGCAGTTAGGGGGCGCCAGGGTGCCAGACGGGAGGGAGAATAGAAATTGTGCATAGGGGGGCTGCTGTCGCCACTGCTGGGGTGCACAGGGATATCATGAACAGATGTTGTATGTAATATGTGTGCTTTCTTTACGGACACTGAACCACTGGAGAAGAGAAAGAGAGAGCAAAGAAGTACGAAGTGAGCGGGGGGCCAGAGCTAGGGAACAGACAGCTGTGGCCGTGTGTGTGTGTGTCTGTGTGTGTGTGTGTGGGTGGGGGGGGGGGGGGGTCAGTGTGTTTATCCTGGCTTTGGGGTAGCTTACCTTGGAGCCGGGTGGTGCGGTCAGACCCAGGAAGGCATAGACAGCGTTGTCCTCCCTGGCGTCGAAGAATGCCTCGTAGTTCTAGAGACAGAAGAAGAACAAGTTAGAGAAGCCGTTGTATTTTATGGGTTGGGCGTGGCTGATAGCATTGATCTGATCTGAACAATAACCGTCGCTGTGACCTTTGTGAAGCTGATAATTTGAAAGAGTTTGGAATGCTCCACATACTAGGGCTTGACGTGAATTAGTGTATTAGTGTGCACGATCTATGCTGGGGCTGTTGTTCAATAGTGTTGAAGATTGCATGCTAGTGTCCATGGCTAAGGATGAGAATGTTGTTAAATATGGTTTGGTGTTGGTTTTGAATACATCCTTCATGATTAATGTTTGGATTTGTGCTCTCTGTCTCTCTCTCCCCCTATCTCTCTCTCCTTCCCTCTCTCCCTCTCTCCTTCCCTCTCTCTCTCTCTGTTGCTCTCTCATTGTTATTTATGTTTATTGTCGCACTCCCATTCTCTCTCTCTCGCTCTCTCTCTTCTTGATGTTCTCTCATTATTCCTCTTACTCTTGGCTGGTTGTGTCTCAGCACACGTGCACACACACACAAACATACACACACAGACACACACACACACACGTGTGGGCTCTCTTCAATAGCCGTAAGATGCAGAGTGCTCTTTCCTTGGTGACATTTGCAACAGCGCATTGTCTATTAGAAGCACCACTAGCTATGCATCTGTTTGAATTATGGGAAGCCTGGCTGCACAGGGGCTTTCGGCATGGCTCCCTCGAATAACACTGCGCCACTGTTGGTTTATAAAGCGACAGGGAGGGAATAGCCTCCTGAATGCCACTGAATTATCCATATTGTTGGTATGCATGGAGGGCGTGTGAGTGTACACAATGGGCGCAGTGGTGTAGTAGCTAAGGTGGTTGACTCCTAGCCCAAAATGAGTCCACAGCTTGATGGAACGCCTCCTAAAGCGAGGTAACCCCTAAGCCCTACCTGCTCCTAAATGAGGTGAAGTATCTGAATTCATCTGTGTCTCAATTCTCTGCTCAATCGACAAATCTATATATTGAACCCATCCTCCTCACCCCACAGTATTTGCTGTCGTTGAAGATCTGGGGGGGGAGGGGGTGGCCCGTCGCAGGCCTTGACTCGTCTGGAACGTTCTCCCGCATCCACTTCCTGTTGTCCTCGTCTGCGGCGATGTCGCACTCCTCAAACCCAATCTTATTGGCTGACAGGAACCCCATGACATCCTGCTGCTGCTTCTTGATCTGTGTGACACGCGCAGGGGGGGGGGGGGGGGGGGGGGAAGTGGACGGTTAGCAGACTTCTGCAATACTTTGACTTTACCACTTCCCTTATCCTAAAACAGAACAAGAGAAGACCTTTGTCTGCCATGTTGTTTCTGTATCTTGTTGACATAAAGAGGAGGCCTCTGCACCCTCTTGGGACAGAAAAATAGCCAATGACGGCCAGCAGGCTGACAGGTTACTAAGATACCAGTTGAGGAAGAAGGTGAGCTTTAGCAGAAGGATGCATGCATTTATCACGTTGACGTGGTGTTTTTTTTAGCAACATTTGTGCACTTTCAGAACAATATGCTTCAACCACGAGTGCCGATTCCTTAAAGGGAACATAATTACAAACACAATAACAGGCAAACCGTTAACGATTTAACACCGATACAGTGTATTCAAGCCCAGCCCATTTGAATTCTCTAATCAGTTGTGGTCTTTGATTACATTATACCTCCGATACCTCAGTATCGGGAGCAAAGTACAAACTAGAGGACCAATAGACAAGGAGAGACTGTTCTGCAAGACAATGGCCAATAGTAGGCGCTGGAAGAGGTATGCAGAATGTGAGTGTGTGTGCATAAGACAGAGAGACACAGAAAGACACAGAGAAATAGGGAGAAGGAATGAGGGAGAGCAACAGGGAGACAGAAGAAAGACTAAAGGAGAGTTTGAGCGAGAGCGTGCACAAGAGAGAGACAAACACACACACACACACACACACACACACACACACAGTACGTCTCTTTTGGAGGCCACATCATGTTTGTTCCATATGCTGTCCCAGTGGTACGGGGTCTGGGTGGGTGTGTTGAGGAAGCTGGGAGGCCCTAGAAGGCCACTCGGAAACGGGAGCTCCTCTGGGACTCGGGAGGCGGTAACTGGTCAAACATGCCAAATAAGGCCTGTTGCAGCGAGCCACTCGGGAATTTGGCAATCACACCCACAGATGAGTGTGCACACGTAGACGCTCACACAGACACAGACGTTTGCATGTTTTGGTTTGAATTTAGGACTTTGTTGAAAGTGATGTTTATTTTTTTTCACTGTGGCAGTGTAGTATATACATGATGTGATGAGATATTACATGAACAGGATGGCTGTATTGCTATACTTGGTGCATCCTCTGCATATATCTAAACGGAACGCTACACATAGCGCTACAAATAACTGTGAATTTTACATCACATTTCTCAATATGGATGTGCATATGGGGGCTGCATCATGGGCTTTATGACTCAGATTAGGCTATATAGACGACAAGGCATGCAAAATGAAGCAGCTAGTTATGCAAAGCATTATGAGATTTGAATGGCTTCATTTTTTAAAGTCAGAATATAAATTCCTTCTTCCAAATTATCTACCTATTTCGATAGGACGGAACATCCTTAAGATACCCATCAGGATATCACACACACAAAGATTCTGATCGAATCCATCCTGCTGTATACTCTTTGATAAGGGAGATCTTTTTAAATTTAATCTCCCTGTAATTATAATCTGATACTATGTCAACGGTGACATAGTATTGTATAGTATGACATAGTATATTTCACCCTTGTTCAAATTTCATAGAAAATGATGGGTGTTCAAAAGGAATAAAACCCATCCACCAAAGTCTCCAGTCATCTATCTCCTCTCTTTAAACCATCTGTTGGGTGGAGAACTGTAGATAAGGGCTTTAGCACCAAGGACGTCACATTATGGTTGGAGGTGGCAAGCTGCCATTTAAACAATTTGAATGTAATAATAACAATAATTTGACAGATTGGGGGAATAAAAGAGGTGAGATCAGGTTACAAGGAGAGTCGGCTACTAAGCCTCACAGCCCCCTGTTGACTTCCAATGGCCAATGGCTAACGCACTTGAATTCAGCAGGGTACGATTAACTTCAGCCCCCCAAAATGCACTTAATGATCATAGAAAGGTCTCTTGGCACTCTAAGCAGCTCATGTAGCATGATCCAAGCGTTCGGTAGCCAAACAACCGCAGATCAATAACCTTAACAATTAGGAGCGAAACGAGTCTTGTAATCCAATCCTTTTTTTGTTTATTAACGCCCAGTCCCATGCAGCACACAGAGCCTATGTTGAGTCTCTTCTCTCTGGGACTGTGTGTCTTTCAAGAGGCAACAGCTACACATAGGGTTGACATGTGTTTTGCCATCATTTTAAGACCACTTTGGGACCGAATTCACTGTCATGGTCTCAAAGAAACTACTGTCAAGCTCAAACTGTTTTACAAGATTAGCCTACTTGACTAGTTTACTTTGATTCAATTGTACTACCAAACTATCCACATGTCTCGCTTAAGCAGACACAAACTAACGATACCTTTGCCATTTGAAATGACAGATTTCCGATTAAAGGCACCCAGTGCAACTTTATGTAAACATTCAATGAAAAATAAACATTCAATTTCTAGTCTTTTTTACACGTAGTAAGTTTCAATAACTCCATACCATTACATATCGACATTCAAGGAGCAAAGATGAGACGTCGTTGTGTGGTGAGAACTGATAGAAAATCGTAAACAACAACAATCGCCGGTGGGGAGAAGCCATTTTTCCATTGACTGGAAGCCTGCTTTATTTATTGTAGGTTACAAAAAATAAAGAAAATGGCCGCATTGTTGTTGTTATCGATTTTGTATCAGTTCTCACCACACAACGACGTCTCATCTTTGCTGCTTAAATGTCGGTATGTAATGGTATGGAGTTATTGAAACTTACTACGTGTAAAAAAGACTAGAAATTGAATGTTTATTTTTAAGCCTCGAAAGTTGCACTGGGTGCCTTTAAAGCTTATGAACATCAACATGAGTAACAGAGAATGCTAATATTTGCCACATGAGCTAGCATTCTTTTGCCACCAGCAGCAAGCAGCTGACATAGAGAATGCCGCTAAACACTGCGCTAAGCTAAAGCTTCTTTGGTCTCTCTTTACTGCTCCCCAGGCAAAAGCTCCACAGGCCTGCATTGTGCTTTGGCTAAATTAATTTGTAGAGCATTTCTGGCCAGTTTCCAGCAGCCCGACTCTAACTGCACTGCGAGTAGACCCATTCCTAGCCACTCAGTGGACCCAGCACCCCTATCCCTGTTTAAGGGGGGGCTCTTAAGGAGTTAACAAGAGACGAGAGGATCACATTTTTGACGGCCCCCTGTTTGTAGGGAGCGGCCATAAATATCTCCTCAATCTCATTTCAGTCGCATTCCTACCCTACCCTCCCTAAATCAACACACACAGACAAATACACAAATATAAACACACACGTTATCAGTATTTACTGTAACTATGGAGACTGAACATGGGATAAGCGCAGGGATAAAGATCAGATCACATGCAGATTGCATTATATAAAAAATCCTCCATATCACTTCTTGTAATAATAGTCTTCAGAAATGTGTTTTTCCTCTCAACACGAGGGCTGCATTATATTTGAAGGCGAGGAGGAGAAAGAGAGAAGCAGGAGATTGAGAAATCTAGGAGGCAGGCAGACGGATCAGTGTCAGGTTAAAGGTCAGAGATGTACCACTAAGTAAGTAGTACTTTGATCTTTCTTTGTTTTGATCGAATAGATGCAGTTCTCTAATAACGTTCAATACGATCAGCGAAACCAAACTGTCTGGTAACTAACTGCTAATAAAACTATGACTAATAACTATCACTTTTCTTTATTCGTTTTTGCAAATAATAACATTTGTATAATATGGGTGGAATAGCATTATACTATAATAACATTACTTACATTTAATTCAGAGGTTGACTTTGGCAACTGACTTGTCATGTCCAAATGTCTTTTCAGTAAAAAAAAAGCCTCCAGTGAAGTGCTTGGAAGTGTAGTCATTATGCCAGGAAACACTGGTGCACCCAAACCTACTCGGTCATCAATCATTCTCATGGTCATCAAAGCATTCACTCTCACTCAAAGGAAACAATAGACTGCAGGTCAGACCCTCCCAGCTGAAGTGGAATAGTTGCATTGTGTGAATTATTACAGGATGTGTTCTATTGTGCTACTTCGACCCTCGCTGTTGGTTAGTACTGGTTAGCCAGCACTGTCTAATGTGCGTACTCTGACAGGGCAAAGGCACCACTTCACCCAGGCCAAACTCGTCCAGGGAGAGAAAGAGCTAGAACAAAACCCATTAGCTCCCAGAATGTACTGGCTATCAAATTGATGCACTGTGTCTGGAGCCACACAGGAATGGATCATTACTATGGAGTTTGATTTAATCAACCAGGTCTACTAAAAGAGTTTGGGTCAATTCGCTTGAGTAGAGTTTAAATAAAACAGAGAACAGGTATGTAGGTTCAACCACATATATCATTTCAACCCAATAAAGGTTGGGATGGCTTACGGCACCGTCACTGATGATTACCGGTAGTTTGTGTTTTAAACCAACAAGGAAGATTTTTGATATGTACCAAAGTATAACTTCTGCTGACCAGGAGACTGTTGATACCGTGTTGGGGGCAGTAGGTGAAAAGAGCTTGGGAATCACCTGGTGAAGCGTGAAATGTGATTGCACAAACTCAGACTGTGTTGATGCCAGTTATGTGTCATAATTCAAATAACCATGGCATAATCAGAGCGATTACAGATTGGTAAGGTTCCAACCTTGAAATACTTGAGGTTTTAAAGAATAACAACAATTACAACAATTAGTGTATTCTGCGTGAAAGATAGTTTCAGTGTACTTCTATATTTATAGTATCTGTAACAGCATTTCACTGAGAAACCGATGCCCTGCTCTCAGAGACAAGCCTGCCTATCTCTCTCTCTTCCAGTTAGGAGGGGTCCAGCTTGATTGAATTAGTCTTGCAATGATGTTAACTAGGGATGGGTCAGAATATTTGTTTATTCGTTCCCGAGGGTCAAAATCGATTTTTAACATTTGGAGCGTTAACATTTTTTCCCATTCAAATATTTTTTCAGTTTTTCACAAGCCATAACTTTGTTTCCCTGGTAATGCCTGAGGGTTTGACAAATACCAATCATTCCCATACCGTTAGGTTCTTATGCAACGGAAACGTTGTTCACTCCTCCAGTAAATAGGACAGACCTTAGTTACGACTTGGCAACGGGAGCTATTCGAGTCCGCTCAGCTATGAGCCAGAGAGCTAACGTTATGCATTGTACATATTTATAATTCGAAATTCGTCCTTGCCTTTATCTACAGATACTCTATGGTTTATATAGCATATAACCGCGTTGTCTGATTACAGTTTAATTCATTTTTCACAATTTACCAGCTCTCGTTTTGAAGACCAAATCACCGCGCCATTCGTTTCAATGGGAATCGCGACGGTCAATACTTTCAACATAAAGTGTACATATTTATAATTTGAATTTCGTCCCAGCCTTTATACCACAGATACTATAGGGTCTACAGCATATAACCACGTTTTCAGATTACAGTTTAATCCATTTTTCACAACAGACAATTTGACTGGAACTAGTTGTTTTTTTGCGTTAAAGATATTAAGTGATTTCTTGCCGATGATCCATGGCTGCCTTTGTGAATGTCGGCACATATCGAATAATCGATTATTCGTTCATACCACTCACAAATTATTCAACCATCGCAGTCCTACCTATCACTATTTATCTCCGGTTTCAGTCTTCAAATGATAGCTTTGATGTTGGTAGGCGTGCATGCAAAAAATCCTAATCTTGTCTTTTTCCCATATTCAAATACTGCTTTGTTCTAAAGTAAGCGAGAGGTAACAAGAGAACCAGGTGTGTACCAGCAACACTGCTGTATTATCCTTTCCCAGGGGGGGCAATACTAAAAGCTGAATACATTTACTGTACAGCCTTCCAATGTTCCTTGATGACGTTTTGTGGCTCAAACCCTGGCAAACGCTTGACAACGCTATAGCACAGTCAAGTTTTAACATGGCTTGTTGGCGGTCATGGCCACCACCATCGTCTCTACCCCAATTAGAGCTCTCTTAGTGAGAGCTCTCTTAGTGAGAGCTTGTCCTAGTGAGTCATCAGGTGAGTCATCAGGTGAGTCAAACACACGTCTCCAGTGTGCTCAACAAGTGGCACCATCTCATCGGCTCCAAGCGCACAAACGCACAACATTTAAACAACATAAATCCTGTTTGTGTGCGTGTGCATGTGGCCGTTTCTGTTTGTTTGTGTGTGTTGACACGGTACTCATTAAGAAAGTAATTTTGTGTGAAGAGTTATGTGTGTGCGTACGTGCATGTTGTCTTTGCTTGTGAAGCCAATGTGCGTGTGTGTGTGTGTGTGTGTGTGTGTGTGTGTGTGTGTGTGTGTGTGTGTGTGTGTGTGTGTGTGGTGCAGTTGTTCAGACTAATGTGTTCCCTGGCCTCCTAGGACGAACTGATATAGCACTCAGGACTCATCTTCAGACCGGACTTGTCTTCCACACCACACCCGCCCCGAACCAACAGGACAGAGCGGATCTAGGGGGATGGCACTCGGTTCAGGCAAATGTCAGTTAGTCACTCAGTAACAGAAAGCCAACAGGAAATAAAATTAACAAATGTCACTGGATTTAAGAGTTTAGCCCAAATCGTGAAGGGCCCCCCTTCCTTTCAGGATGCAAAATCAAGCAAATGACTGTGAAAATAAATGACTCTGAACGCAAATTACTGTAAATATGGAAAGTAATTTGCGTTTTTCTTTTCTTTTTTTAACATTGTTTTTGAACGGCAGTTAAAACTGAGGTGCCCAGTGAATGACATCACATTAATCCTCTCTATGCTGGAAGGATCTTCTGCTATTGGAGAATTAACTCATATATATCCACTTGTCTGTGTATGAAGTTAAGTATACTGTTTAAAAACAACTAAAGAAGCACACTTTAATTTTCTGTAGTTTTTAAATTGTGCAGTTATTTGTTTGCAGATGACCTGGTATCCCCCCCAAACACACACATACATCTTTGTGGGAGAAAAACAGGCTATCGTTTCAGACGGAAACGCTGTGACAAACCAGATGACAAAGCACTAAACACTTCTCGGGTTCCTGAGTAATAACACTGAAATGCACCAGCCTCGCCAACCACCTTATCACTACTCCCCATCTAATTTACACACAAGAAGTTAGTAACGAGAGGAAAGTGAGCAGGTTAATTACACCTGCAAATTCTAAATGAATGTTATTGTGTTCAGAATCACAACGAATCACTTCACAGCCCCACCAGAGACAACAAACGATTAGTGCAAAATAGGAACATTTGCTTTCAATAATCTGAAACGTAGGACATGGATTATCAATTTGAATTGAATGCATTTGAATGATACAATATTAAAGACAGCCTACATAGCAGAATTAAATCATCAATCATCTATGCATGCTGCTTTTGTTCTCTTACCGAAGTGGAGCCTGAGGATGATGCTATGTACACTTTGACCACCATGTTTGGTTCCCTGGTGTATGCGATGGACTAAACTGAGGGAGATCGTCGTACGGACTGCAGGCAGCTCTCAGTGTGTCTATGGTTAAGCGAAAGCCACAGCCAAACTTCCCGACTGGAATCCCGTCCGAAGCAGCGCAGACTGTCTGCGCAAAGCGACGGCTCCCGACAGTGGATGCTAGACTTCGCATTCCTCGTCCGCCTCTACGCACATTCCCCGCCCCTTGAATCTAACGGGAGAGAGAAAGAGAGACTACAGTGATTTGAACACATTGTCCACACGTAGTCCTTCGCTGGTGGCCCTATCGCCTACATTGTGTATTTCGGTCTAGGAAATAAATGATCGGAGTGTCGGCTCACTGCGTGTCTAAGAGATTGCATGGGCGTTTGTTTAACATGGTAACAAAACAGTGAAGGCATATGCTTTTTGTGCTGAACGGCCACAAGAAGCATAGTTTGAGCAGCCATGTTCATTCGGAAGGCTTTGTGGCCACCTACAGGCTGAGGGGACAGGCGACGGAGACATTTTCTTAAAATGAATTTAGGGAAGCCGACAGACAAACAAAAAATGTGTCGGAGAGGAAAGGACGCCATATTGGCCTCAACATGACGAAAATATTTCGTTAAAAATGTCGTTGTTTTTGCATTTCAATGTGTACGCCTTCTCCGTTAAATGCCATGGCGGGGAACTGTGTATAAATGAATGGCGTGTGTTGTCTTTAGTTCTGACTTAAATCGTGCAACGGCACATCGCGACAAACTAGAGTATTCACGACCTCTGCCAACGGTGAACGTGTTGTTTTTAAGCAATATGTCGCCTATTGCAACCTTTACATTTTTTTCTGGTTTCCTCCCATCTATTTCTGCAAGAAGCCATTCGCGCATACCCAAGAACATCACCGGCTCCAAAATTCCAAGTGTTCTGCAGCCTCGAATGGCGCGATGTGATTGGCTTACACCATATCAATCACGCTTTTAGCCGCACCCCTCCCCCCATTCAACCACTCGCCTTTCTGTTCCTGTGTGTTTACTACACTGCCGAGCATAAGGGAGACGCTCGTCTTCACTTGCACTGAGCTCACCAAGAAAAAAACTGTTTTTAGTTGCATTTGCCAGAAAATCTCAAAAAGATCAACATGCCCAAGAGAAAGGTACGTATCCTGAAAATAATTTGAATTATTTGGTGAGAATCCGAGGTATTAATTCATTGCAAACGATTATGGAGTCATCCCTCAGAGACATTACTTAATTATAACCCAATTTCTAACGGACCTACATAATCGGAAAATTTCGCCTATTATCTAGAATTAATCTCCATTTTTTATGCGTTGGAATAAATATTTTCCTGCGCCTGTACGCCTTTTAAAAGCCGTTTTCTTGAAGCAGCCGCTGTCCTTTGGAGAGTCAGAAGTCTATCTCGGTCTCCATGCAGTTAAAGCACAAGCAGCAGCCATGCTTTGCAGCTCTTGTCTACCTTCCTCGGCGACCTACCGAGAACAAACGCTTCACTAATCGTCAATCCGGCCTCAAACCGCTTAAAAGTGCCATGAGAAAATGCATTAGTACTTTTACTTTCCAATTTTAACGTAAAAATAAACATTCGCCGTCGCAATTCGATAAGATTATATATTTTTTCCCTTTGTTCGTAGTCCCAAATGGCTGCGATGGCATGGCTCTGCCGCCTGATGGCGCCACTAAGCATAAACTGGTCCCTCCCCTTTTTGAAAGCCCTCCCGCGCCAGCATTCAAATCTGAGCTCCATGTATTGAATGAGAGAAAGACAAGGGGGGAGTAAGACAGAGAAGCAGTCCTAGGGTCTTCAGAATTGGGGCTCAAAGGCACTCCTAGTCATGATCTCACAGTATACTTCAAAACAAACATAAAAGTATATTTATTACTAGTAAATAAACCTTAAAAACGATGTGTATTGGAAAATACTATGAGTTTTCATATGAAACCAAAAAGTTTCCTCAACTGCCTCATGAGCAGCCATTATATACAATTATTTTTTTTTTTGAAAAGTAAGCAGTTAATAGAAAGGCCGATGAGTTTAATTTCCATTTTTGGGGTTTGTACTTTGTGTTAACTCTGTCCTCTTGTGTTTTTCATTAACAGGGAGGAGACGCTGCGCCCAAGGAGGAGGTGAATATATTGCACATCACTTTACACTTGAAACATCCAACAATGTCTGTTATAACCATTTTTTTTCACTCCGAACATAATGTTTCTTGTAACATTTTGTTATACAGCATTAAAATAACCAGATCAGGTGTGATTAACGGTATCTGTTGTATTTTCAGCCCAAGAGGAGATCAGCTAGGTTATCAGCGGTAAGTAGCGCCTCAAAAACGTGCACTATCACTTGGTGCTTATTAAGGTCATCAATTTCACTTAACAAACATATTGTAGCATTCAAATAGTAAAAAAATGCCCTTTAAACTCCCCACAAGGTAATCAAGTTGAATAATCAGCTATTATAACATACAGCAGCTCTATTACGCATACACCGCTATTTTATAAGATCCAACATGTACGTCCTATAAATAAATAACCAAAAAAGCTTAAAATTAACAAATTTGCGGATAGAAATGTTTAGAAAAATAGGAAACTTCCAGGCAAAAGTAAATGTGCATAATGTTACTTTTACTAAGTAAATTAGTTGATTACGTCATACATTAATAAATTATTACTTTACTATAACAAAAAAACATTGCAAAATATTATTTAACTCATTATAAAAACACAACTGCACAGGTTAATGAGAAAGTACATGGACGTAAGGCCTGAAAGGTGTCTAGGCCATGCACTATGGCCAACAAGCATGTAACTTCCCTCCCCCTTTCTCTCAGAAGCCCGCCCCACCTCAGGCCGAGCCAAAAGCCAAGAAGGCGGCAAAGGTAAGATCATGCGTTGCATAAACTATACATACTATATGAACGGACGTTCGTTCACAACGCCAATGGCAAACGGCGACGATGCCCTCCCATTGTCATCCCTATCGATGGCTCCCCGCACATAACCAAATAGAAAGGGTAAACGCGGCACGCAGCTTGATCCGTCCCCCGCCATTTTGTAACGGTTCTCTCTCCCCGCCCTTGCAGAAAGAAAAGGCGGTGAACGACAAGAAGGAGGACAAGAAGACCAAGAAGGCGAAGGAGAACGCAGAGGCGGAGGCCAACGAGGAGAACCACTCTGAGAATGGAGACGCCAAGACCAACGAGGTCAGTACACGGACCTGTACCCCGATGGAGGGTCCCCCCCCCCCCTCCTGAATGAACTGTAAAGTGTGTGATTACGTGTCGGATCCGACCCGCCCGCGTTCTCACCGGTGTCCTTTCTCTACTCTGTCCTACAGGAGGAGGCAGCTCCAGAAGAGGCCAAGGAGGAGGCCAAATCTGAGTAGCACCACTGCCCCTATGTCCTCCTCCTACAGCCTCTGACCCCTGAACCCCCTTCCTACCCCCAGCGAACCAACCAGCCAGCCCCCTGTCCCCCCTCCCCCCCCACGAGTCTCTCACATGCTCTCCCTCCAAGGCGTATTGTTAACAGAGGAATATTTTTATCAATGATTTTATAAGTATCCGTACAGATTTTTAGCACAAAAAAGCAAAGCTGATTATGGAGCAGATTTGCAGTGGTCATATCAAGTGTCTGCAAAAGCAAGTCAAAATACACTAAAAATCTTTTTTAAACGGCATTTCATGGTTGTCTGGAAAAACAAAGGCTTGTTTCGATGTAGAAAGTGCGTCCCCCCCCCGCCGGATTGGCTAAAGTTGTGAGTTGTGTATACCCCGGTTCCCCACTCATCCCCCCCCCCCCCCCCTCCCCACAACCCCTCAGACAAAAAAAACCAGCCCTCTCCCTCGGTTTTAACCTCTTAATCATGTTTTTATTAACGGTTCAGCCATGTGTGTGGATAATTCTTTTTAGACCTTCTAAATGTGCAGTGAGTCCCGCCCCCCCCCACGCCTCCCCCACTTTTCTTTTATTTTTGCCTCTGGCTCATGTTCAACTATTGTTGTATTTGGGTTGTTGTTGTTTTTTTTTTTTTTCATTGACTTGTTAAAAAAATAAGAAGCGTGTTTAAAGCGTGTTGTCCATAAGAAAGAGGAAGACGGTAACATGTGAAACATTCCGGAGAACAGTGACGCCCTCTGACCTGTTGTCTCCTTGACGACCCTGCGTGTCGAATGCAGACCACCTCGCTCCATCCGTGGCCCGCTTCACGTCAGCTTTTTCTAAAACACTCTGTGTTTTTTTTAAATGATTGAATTTGGAAACCTTTTTCTGACCAAACGCAGGTGTCGGGTCCCTCTCTTATGTTCTGGAATTCTCTTAATAAAAGGAAGTCCTGGGAATTTTCCTCAAAGTGATGGCTCCAGTCTCCTGATTGAAAAGTATTATCTTTTAATAGAAACACTCCAGCCATTGAACACTGCTAGCTGTGTAGTCTATTGTTTATATGTCAGGCAATACCACAGAGATAAACAAATATATTTACCAACTTATTTTATTTGCAGACTGCGAAATTGAAGTCTCAACAGATTGGAAAGGCACTTGTTGGATACTTAAAAACTGAAGCAGGATTCAAGGAAGTATAACCTTAAATTATAACATTGGCACGCTGGACTTGTTTATCTAGTCCTGGGGAAAGAAAGGACGTCAAAACATTTTTTAACTATAATTACATAGTCTAACTGAATGTGAACGAACAATACCTTCAAGTGCTAATTCTACAACTCTAATCATTTCAGTTTAGATGACTTAGACCCTAAAACATGAAACAAACGGCTCACTCGTCACCTATGTAACAAAATCAACTCTGCATTAGGACACTTGACATATCAGTTATATTGTTTGCTCTGAAAGCTGCATTAAAGCAACCTCAAAGAAAGATCAAGTAAGACGTATGCATTTTCCGTCCCACAAAGACCTATATTAACTCTGATGAAAGCTAAAGTAATCATCCTTTCTCAACTTTTATAGCTGATCAAGTATCACCTATCGTCATTGATTCAGAGAACAGTGAACACTTTATTATTGCTGGTCACTGGTATTACCGGGGAAGACTATCAATGAGGAACAGTGGAGCTATTGAAGAGGCCATCTTAGAGCATTTCCCCATTGTTGCCCCCTCTCTCATTTTATATAAGTCCAAAGACCGTCATGGCTACACTAACTTTCTTGAAGTTCTTGTCTTTTCTGAATGTCACATAAAGGGCATTTCAGTAAAACCAAGGCTTTTGTGTTGATTCTCTATTGTGTTTGAACACACTTACACACAGTCACCCCTCACGGCATCCTCATATATACACACACATGTCGTCATTTGAATACAGTCAGATTCTATTTGCCTATCAAGTTAACCGTTTGTATGTTGTTTGGATATCGATATAGTAGAGCCAGGCTATCATGTGTATGTGTCTCGACTATTAAAGCCAAGGATTATCTTATCTTATCTTATGGTTGGTTAGATGGGTGCTGAATGTGAGATAACATTTCATGCGGGCCAGAGTTGATGTACGAAATGTAAAGCCACTGAATGGAAGATTATTACACAGCACATATGTGCCCTTGCCTCCAGCATTTTCTGCAGTGTGTGTGTGTGTGTGTGTGTGTGTGTGTGTGTGTGTGTGTGTGTGTGTGTGTGTGCAGGCTTGGTTGGGTGGGTGGGTGTGTGAGAGTTACTTATGTATGCTCAATTTTGATAATAGAGTAAAAACTATAGCTAATTATAATAATATGAATTGAGAATTCATCATTTGACATCTGAACCACGATTTTGTCACAATATAGGCTGCTGTGATTGAAATTCTCACTGCAACAGGCCTAATTTATTATCCATAAATGTGGTTTGGCTATTTGCTTTGGCTGACCTACGACAATCTGTTAAGTTACAGAGTGAAAATAAAGAGTTACAATTTCACCGATTTTGGATATTGATGTTAGGCCACAGTTCCGTGAAAAATTACATACATTGCATGTCCGTGCGACGGGCTCCATTTTGTCGATATTTTCGCTTGGACAAAAAAAAATTTTTTTAGCCTGGGTGCGACACTAGATGGCGTCATTGTACCATATTTCGTTGCCAAAAACAAACCCATTCTGTATCTTGTACCAATATCTCCCAATGACCGCTGTTTAAGTGAAGTGACACGACCAGAGTGAACGACACCCTTCAACTAGTTGGCTCACTGATTCTGAGTAGCGTGGAGAAGTGGTGGAGCGTGGCAGAGCAGACTTTGGATTGCGCCAGAGACCTTTGGTCCTTTTTATGATGCATTGCTGTTTCTTCGAACGGTATCGGCTTCATAGGCGACGCGCCTCGGTGTGATCGCATCCAATGGGGGCTAAAACGTCCATATGGCTCGTTTTGGAGGACCTATAGGCCATACCTATTGCCATTATCTGACAAAAAGGTAAACAGTGGTGAGTGACTTAGTGACTGTGGTCATGAAGTGTGTTAGGACAAAGGTCAAAAGTCGAAATATATTTATATTTTTTAATATTTATAACTGGTACTCATCTTAGAGGCCCTCTTTCTTATTAGAGACCCCAGTTGTCTAGCCCAATCTCATTCTGAAATCTACTTTATCGCTTAATTAAGGCTTCCAAAACATTTAAAGAAGAACTCATTCCAAACATAAACTTCTGGGTGGCCAGATCAGCCAATAGGGGCCCCAGCCAAAGCTCATATTGACAAACACCCGATGCAGTTGTTTAGCTTGGATATCACGTCAATAGGACTATGGATTATGGAGAGAAGGCTTGGTTGTAAACATTTAGGCTATAGAGAAATAAAGCTGCAGTAATGATTGGATGAGTAGGCTACTACATACAGACGGAGTAAACAAAAACACAATTAAAGCAAGATGAGCATGTTCACATTACACATCCTTATCTTTCCCATCTTTACTCGTCTGCAGCCTACACAGACATCTCTGGAGCCTATCTCCTCCCCCTTTATGACATCCTTTAATAGCTAGTTAGCAATAATAATTAATTGTAGCCTATGTGTTTTTATCAATTGCTATTATTGTGGGAAGTGTTTGGTTTTCTTGCCACCCTGGAAGTAACTGTTAAACTACTAGGTGCTACTATACGCACCGTGAAGGTTGTAACAATATAGGAAGCAGGACTTAATAAATTACAAAACGTTGATCTTTCAACAAAGTGTTGTTTCGAAATGTAGCCAATTGGAAAGTATATTAATTTATATTAATAGATAGATAGCCTTGGTGCAGACTAGGACGAAAATAATTGCTGTTGTGT
>NC_082391.1:18831846-18846759 GCF_031168955.1 Gadus macrocephalus | reverse complement strand
TTTTTTCTCTTTATTCTATAAAAAAGAATGTACATGTATAATCTACAACAAATAACTACATTAAATAAGACATCCAAACAAGCAGCAATGACAGGGGTCAACAACTTCACACACAGCCCCTCCCCCCTAGTCCATTCCCCCATCCCAGGTCACCCCCCCAAAAAAACCAACCCCCCCTCCCCAACAGGTGCATTGATATAAAGACATGACAGACATATCTCACATTTAGGCACTTGAATTCCCTTCTAAACCTTCTTTGGTCACAGTCAGTTCTACACAGCTTCAAAACAGACATTTAGACATGTCGGAGAGAGGACTACAATTCGGCCTGCCCGGTTGGATCACCGGTCGAGCGGAGGAGGTTTAGTGGATACACATTCATGCAGGGAAGCGGCCCTAACTGTTTTGATGTCTCCGGAAAACCCCTTTTTTTTTGTCCCTGGAAACCTACACCAATTTCAGACAGGTCCTGTGTTGCTCAGCAACGTCTTGAAGAGGTCTCCAGAAACACCTCCAATCAGCAAACAAATAAACAATTGGTTAAGTAAGTAAAAACGAGAGCTGGTACATTACTGCACATGTTAACAGGAAGGACTCTACGAGAAAAAGGAAACGAGCACTACATTTTCACATGGTATACCTGAAAAACCATACAGTGTATTTGTACACAATATACTGTATTTGATATAAGCCTTTTGCGAAGGCGTTGTTAGTGTGGCATTTCTCTTCAAAGACACCTGCCATTCTGTCTAGGAGTGAGCATAGACTTGGAAATTCTTGAAAAAATAGATCAAATTCTGACAACAGTTTACTAAGTTAGAAAAATCTTCTGTTTCGTCCTTGGGCTGTTATGGTCTATTTTACTGTTAGCTAGTCATGCAATTTCTATCCTGGAACACATGAGTATCTGTGGTGTGTCTGTGTCCAAGTGTGTGTGTGTGTGTGTGTGTGTGTGTGTGTGTGTGTGTGTGTGTGTGTGTGTGTGTGTGTGTGTGTGTGTGTGTGTGTGTGTGTGTGTGTGTGTGTGTGTGAGTGTGTTTGTGTGCATGCTTGTAAATATGTGTTTTGATGGGACTATACGCTCTGGCAGATTCAAACCTAATATATATTCATATCATTTTTTTTTCGGAATACGCCCTTATTGTAAAGGAAAAACAAGGCTACGTTAAACTCTTAGAAACATAGTAAGCACACAGTATTTGGCAGTGGAGAACAGTCCTAATTTATCCATGCACAATATTAACCACAGGCAAGGTCCACATTCTGAACAAACCCATTAATAACACATAACACGAACATGGAGAAGGGGAGAAAGTACCTGGAAGTGTGTGTGTCAGTGTGTGTGTTTGTGTACGACCACAGTCGGCTTGGTTGATGAACTGTCTCTCAAAGGTTAGTCAAAGTAACAGCTTGATCATCAATGTATGTTTTAATGCAGATGTTTTTTGTTTGTTTCAGTGTGTGTGTCTGTGTGTGCATGTAGTGTGTGTGTGTGTGTGTGTGTGTGTGTGTGTGTGTGTGTGTGTGTGTGTGTGTGTGTGTGTGTGTGTGTGTGTTTGTGTGTGTGTGTGTGTGTGTGTGTGTGTGTGTGTGTGTGTGTGTGTGTGTGTGTGTGTGTGTGTGTGTGTGTGTGTGTGTGTGTGTGTGTGTGTGTGTGTGTGTTTGTGTGTGTATGTGTGTGTGTTTGTGTGTGTCTGGGGGTTTGTGTGTGTGTGTGCATGTCCATGTATTATGTGTCCAAAATTATAATTTTGAGAAGCTTCGCCACGGTAATTATATTTAATCATGTGGAAACTCCACAGAGCGGTACGTTTGTGTTCAGAAAAAACCTACTCAGTTCCAATCATACAGCTTTATGACTAATGCGAACACTTATCCCTTGGTGATGCTGGTCGTGTTTCTGCAAGCACCTTCCCCCTTATTTCTGTTGTGGCTGTTGTGGTTTTACTTGTGTGTGTGCTTCCTTCAATTTTGATGTCTGTGTTTGTGTACGCACCTGTGATGTTTAATTATGTTGGTGTGTGTGTGTCTGTGTGTGGGTCTGTACCAGCATTTACACATGCATGTGTGCGCGTGTGTGTGCAATCGTCTGATGTTGTGCATCAAACCAGTCCGCTCTGTGTGTGTAAGTGTAAGGGGTAAGGCTGGTACAGCAGAGTGGATCCCCCCTGTGGGATGTAGTAGCTGCAGTAGCTGGCCTCGGCCAGGTAGGGGGCGCTGTGCTCGGCCATGTACGGGGCAGGCTGGTAGAAGCACGTGACGTGGTCCGTGTTGGGGATGATGTTCTGCTCTCCCAGGACTCTGAGGGCCAGCACCGTGATCATGTTGAGGGTCTGCCGCCGCTCGTGGCCCATCAGACACACGGTGCTGTCGTCGACCACGCGCCGCAGCGTCATCAGGTACTGGTACTTGCTCCTCTCCTCCCCGATGAAGTGGTTCTTCAGGTAGGACAGGATCTTCCGCTGCTGCTCCTGCACGTCGGGGAAATCTATAAAGAACCGTGAGCACATGTAGCGTTCCAGCGTCTTTATCTGGGTCTCGCTGGCTGGCCGGTAGTCCCTGACCAGGAGGTTGCTGTACTTCAACAGCCCGCCCCCGCGAATCTCCTCCGGGTTCCTGGTGGCGATCAGGCGGCAGCGCAGGTGGTCCATGGCGGCCTCAAAGTCGCCGTACATGCTCTCCGCCAGCACCTCAATAGCGGGGACCTTGCCAGGTAATTGGAGAGGCTTGCTCTGGTCAGAAGTTGCCCCTCCGGGGGGCTCTTGGTGCACGGGCACAGGCCCAGACGAATCATTGGCAGTGGGAGGATCTGAGTCCACAGGCTCTCCGGGCTGAGTGATAGCCTGTGGCTCTGAGACGGGGAGCAAGGCAGGCTCCGGGACCAGAGGTGGGGACAAGAAGGCCTCACCGCCCTTCTCATCCTGGGTACTGAGCACGGCTGGCTGAGGGGAAGACTGTGCCTCTGTGTTCAGAACAAAAGGCCCGAGGCCTGGCGGTAACTCAGCTCTGGGGGCCTCCGTGTCCCCTGGAGGGGTGAGGCAGAGGAGCGGGGGACTGTGACAGAGAGGGGGAGGGCTGAGGCTGAGCATGGGAGGGGTGAGGTAGGGGGGAGAGCTGAGGCCGGAGGAGGTGGGGCTGAAGCTCAGCGGGGTGGAGCTGTAACTGAACGGGGGACTGATGCTCAGCATCGGGGAGGTCAGGCAGTGGGGGGGGGGGCTCAGACACAGGGGAGGGGTGAGGCCGGGGGAGGTGGGGGTGAGGCAAGGTGGGGAAAGGCAATGCATGCCGGATGGCGAGGCGGTGTGGAAAGAAGGAGGTGAACCTGGCTCGCTCTGTTCCCCGACGGACAGCGAAAGACTGATAGACACCAGGTCCATGGAAGGAAGCGGGTCCAATGTTTCATCTGGCCCTTCTGTGTTGCCCTCGTCGTCATGGAGGTCTGCTACTGAGGTAAGCACGGGGTCCTGGGAAGGCGTGCAACATCTTTCACCGCGTGACGCTAAAGTGGCCTGGGAGTCAGGAGGCTCCGATTGGCTTAAGAGATCGGGGGAAGACTCTACCTGACTTTGTTGAATGCAATCCCCTTCGAAAGGAAGTGTCTCTTTGAGTTCCAGAGGGGGTGTTGGCGATAAACCCTCAGTGGTCTGAGAAGCTGGTGACTCTCGAGGTGAAGGAGAGATCAACCCAACGTCGACACCGACAGAGTCTGGATCGGGAGATGGATCGGGGCCTGAGATTTGGGTCTCCGGGTTCAGGTCTGGGGATGTGAGGCTGGATAATTCTGATTGCGCAGGGGTGTTTATTTCACCAGATATATTGTCTGTGGTGGTTGATATAATATCTGCACTGGCACTCGAATCTCTGCTTTCATCCGGATCTGAGGTGGTCTCCGGTTGGGAGCTGAGGCTAAGGTTTGCGTCTATGTCGGTGGCTGGGATCACAGTTTCGGTTCCACAGATAAGACTGGCAATAGGACTGGTTGTCACCTTTCTGCACATTCTCCTTGGAGGTTTAGGAGAAGAGTGTTTGAGGACAACCATCTGAGCAAGTCTAATAGCGACTTTGCTGGAGGGAAGACAGGAGTTATTTTTGTCTGAAAGTAGGCTGGCTTGTGTTGATACGATATCCTGAGTCTCTGTTGGGTTCACTGGGTCGACTGCCTCAGCTGTGCTCTCTGAGCTGTCGGTGAGTAGCGCGCTGTGTGACTCCAGTGTAGGCTCTGCACCAGGAGAAAGTGTGTCAGTTGAGGAGGAGGAGGAACACAGAGATACCATGGCTGATGTTTGACCCACCCCTGTGGCCTCTGTGATTGAATCCTGTCGGGTTAACGTTTCTGTGTCCTTCTCTTGCTCCGTTTGCATCTGTTGTTCTGCTTCTGAAGTGTTGCCATCATTCTCGAACTGTGTGAGTGTCTCGCAACCTATGTCAATAAATTGGCTTGTGTCTGAAGTGCACAGTTGGTGTGTTTCGTCACCAGTATTTATTTTCTGTTCTTCACTCGAACATTGTGTAACAAATATTTCATCCGTGGGTTCTTGATTGTGCATCTCCTCGGCCATATCTAAAATCTCCGTCTTCTCTGGTTTTGAGTCTTCAACTGGCTCTAATGGTTGTCCAACTTCATTCTGCTCAGCAAGAGGTTCTAAATCATTGGAGGAATCAATCATTGAGACTTCAATCGGGTCAGACATTTCTTTGTGTTCTGATTGCTCCACTTGTTTGCTATCATCGTCAGACAGTTGTGTTCTTGCGAAGGGTTCTATCTTAAATGAGCACTGTCGCAAGAGTTCTGTCTGGCTCATTAGCTCTGTGTGATCGGAATGTTTATTTTCTAAACAATCACCGACAGATATCTGTTCTGCATTTTCAATCTTGTTAGAATGTTCCACATCTTCAAAAAGTTGTCTTGGTTCTTGGGTGCTTGTTTCTTGTACCTGAAGTTCTGTCGGTTTTTGATCTTCTTCTTGTTTTTGCAGTTCGGGAAGCTGTTCTGTTTCTTGTGAATGCTGTATGTGTTCACGGTGTTCTGGCTGTTTGTCCGGACCTCCTGCAGTTTCTGACACGTCTTTGCTACTGGAAACCATAATCTCTCTATTTTCAACTGCATTGTTTGACGGTGAGGGACAATCTTTGCTCTGAGTCTTTGGCGTGTGACTTTCCAAGTCCAGAGTGTTCTCTACCTGCTGGGCCTCCAGCTGTAAGTAGGACTCCAGCAGACGGTCCAGGATGATCTGGAAGGAGTCCACGCTGAACTCGAACTGCCGCCTGAGAGCACTCACGAACTTGAGCTCCAGGTTTTTGCCACTGTTGTTGGAGAGCGAGATGAGGCTCCAGCGGTCGTGTTCGTTGAAAACCTTGACCATCTTCTGGACGTAGGCCTCCTTCATGGTGGCGCTGCTTATCCGCTCCCGATTTACCCCGGCTGGAAGGCAGTTCAGGAGGCAGCCCAGGACGGACTCCTTGATCACCTGAAAAGGGTTCAAAGGTCAACCGGACATGACAACTAGATGTAACGACAAGATTCTCCCTTTCATTGCTTGTGTTATTCGAAGGAATTTTCTAAAGCCCCTGTAATTAAATTCCGATGATTGAACCCTCTACTGTTACATGCTACAAATCAAAGTAAGACGTCATCTACTTAAGAAGCCAGGATGTTTGTTGTTTAGTGTCTTAACTAGCTAAACATATGATTCTCTACCCTTCAACTCGGGAGGTGTATCCTACCTGAAAGTCCTCTTGTTTGGGCAGCTCCACACCGAAGATGATGTCCAGGTCTTTGTAGCTGGTGCCATTGTCCTGGACCAGCACGTGGCTGGCCGTGGAGCCGTTCAGCCGCACGTCCTTCACCAGGATGCCCTGCTTCTCCAGCCGGGCCCTCACTGCCATGATGATGTCCCGCGGACGAAGCTCCAGCGTGGGGAAGTTCCCCCGGCCGTGGATGGGAACCACCTCCGAGAGCACCTGGTCCAGGACCTCCACCTGCTCTGCGTTGAGGCTGTGGAAGCGCTGGTTGGATCTCCTCTCACTCATGATGGCGTTCTGCAGGGAGAATCGGGAGGAGGGGCTTATTGCATATTTGGACAAATGCAACATGTTTTAATGCAACCTTATATGCCTTAAGAAACGGAGGAGATTAAACAAACACATATTTACAGATGGCCGCACATACATGCGTGTACACACAAACACACACACACACACACACACACACACACACACACACACACACACACACACACACACACACACACACACACACACACACACACACACACACACACACACACACACGCTACCACACACTCATTGCCCCCCAGCAGTGAGCTCTCTGTGATTCACAGCTTGGACAACAGCTATTCCCCCCCCCCCCCCCACGCTATACTGTAACTGCTGTGTTGACAAGCTGACAGTTGGAGCGCACAACACTTGTATAAATATCCTGCCACTCTGCGTAACTAGATCATACTGAATGCAGCCGAGTGGAATAACATTGGAAGCACTGCGTTTTAAATCAGCCAAATTACAGTGTGTTGCTCACGTGGGAGTTTTGTTCCACTTGACTGAGAACCCCCCCCCCCTTTTATTGAGTCTGGTCAAGAGGGGACATGTGGCAGTGTGCCTTTGGCTGAGTCAGAGCTCTTCTCAATACGTTTGGAGCCATGCAAACCATAGAAATGTTAAAAACCCTGATGTGAAGGAGGGGGTCGGTGTTGATTGGATGGGTCCTCTCGAGGAGCAAGGGTTAAATTGAGTGAGTCATCGGCAGTAGCATACTTGTGTGTTGCACATGTAAGCATTTATGTAACATCCCGGAGAAGAGAGTAAACAGCAAAACAGATGATATCGATCATAAACAACATGTTTGGCCAAACTGAGTCTTCCAGGCCGCATTATTGCACTATGAGACACCTAACTGGGATTAACCGACTACCATTTGACCAATTGTCCGCATTCCCTTGTGTAATCCCCAGGCAAACAGCCTCCAAATTCAACTGCATCCTTCCTTATAGGGCAGCCAGTCGGGCATCATTCATGCATGTGAATCCCATGTTCATACGTAAAAGCCGTCTAAACGTCTATGCCCTTTGAGTGTGCCAATTTGAGTTCCTAAACACCCATTGTATTGTTGAGGTTAATCAATTACACTTAGTGACATGGTTGACTGCTGTTGATTGCTATGTTTCACTGCTAAAAGGGTGGTAAACAGGGGTACTAATGAGCATAAATTGAGTGGCAGTTCATGAATCACATTTGGCGACTGAGGTCTGCAACATCATCAGTCGTAAGTGGTATTGCATTAGTGTTTAGAAATCATAAGGCAATTTCCAGGAATCGTTGGAATCAGTAGAGCTGTGCTGGTTTTAATTGATAGAAGCATCCAGCTCAAAGTAATTTTGCATATGCAATTACTTTATTCCCTATTTTTAGAAAAAAATATCTGACAACTGGTATAAACTATGTGCATTACAATGATGCAAAACAATTTAATAGAAAATTAAAGGCGTAAAAGATCAGACCACAGAACATCTTGTCACTTTGTTGGAGGGAGAGCATAATGCGCGGTGAGGATTCCTTTGTGGCTCACCCCCCCCCCCCCCCCCCCCCCTTCCCTTGGCACTCTTCTGCAAACTTGGGAGTCGCAGTGACTCATCCACGCGCATCGCATATTCGAACCTCAAAACATCGATCGAGCCAATGTAGCAAGCCCAAGATCAGGTAAAACGGCATAATCCATATATTTACTATCATATCAAATGTTCAAATGAACTGAAAATGTTATGCAAACGCCAACATTTAGGCTTTACAATAAATAAATGACATTGAGCACTGCAATAAAGTACACCACATTCACACGATTGTGACTGGTACACAAAGGCCTATATGCTATACTGTCGTATACTTATCTGATCAGTCACAAGTTATAAGTTGTTGACGAAAGAATAGCAAAGGCTAGCGTATTCATTGACACACATTACAACTCGGAGGAATTTCACATAGCGGAAAAAAAACAGAAAATGCGGAAACGTCATTATAAGGCTGTCGGTGAGACTTTAGTCCTGAATAGCCTGTAAATGATCATAGATGTTGATATAGCCTATTAACGCACTAAAACACTATACCTAAACATGCAATGATATGTCATTGAATGAAACGTAGTAGGCTAAAGCCATACGCATCCGGGTGAACAGACAATGGTATTCATTCAGGGGCTTACCTGTTGATCGTGAGAGAAGGGAGAAAGTGCCTCTCGAAATCACGCGCGAAGTAAGAAAAGTCGGCGGCTTGGGTCTTGCCGTCTCTCGGGGGATCCTTGCTACTATGGGTTCTGATTTAGTATCTGTGCGGTTTCTGTCCCCTCACGATTCAGCACATATCGGGCGGTGTCATTCGGCGCGGCCGGGCAGAGCGCGCGGGCGCTGTCCAGGAGGTGCGGTGCTGAAATGAGGAATCTTTTTTGGGTCTCGCTCTGCTGTTTTCTTCTCGACCGCTCTAGGCGTAACGCAGTTTCCATAGCGACCTTCCGTCATCCCGTTAAGGAGTGGTCGAGCAGCCGCGCGCCTCTACATTATACGCATTAAAGGTTAACCGAATTAACATATAGATAGCCTACGACGGTCCGAATTTGCTGCAAATTGCACCCTGAACTTCAGACTGATTTAGGAGCCATTAAGGGATGGCCCCGCAATACACCGGCGTCAGCCAAATTAGCTACCCATATGTTTTTTTCAATTGCACAATTTCCGAAAATAAGGGCTTATATAGAACCCAAAAGCAAAGTTCAAACCAATACAAACACAAACCCACGAACACACACACACACGCACACACACGCGCACACATACACACACACACACACACACACACACACACACACACACACACACACACACACACACACACACACACACACACACACACACACACACACACACACACACACACGAGCGTGCGCACGCACGTATGCACGCGCACATAGCGTGTCCATTCATAATATCAGCGCATGAGTCATCTACGATGCTACCGTGAACAGAGGCAGAGCTATAAACCCCCCCCCCCCCCCCCCCCCCCCCCCCCCTTACTCAGACCGATGCATATTCACTTTATCAAATGTCTGTAACATACCTTACCATTTCATTTATTCTCACACATTTTGTAGATACTCTGACATAATATGTCCTGTTACTAACGGGTGAATGACTAAAGGACTTTGCATTCGCTGTATAACGGGTGAATGCTAAATTCGACCTATTTTGAGAGTACCAATAAAAAATACAGTGTTACGCATTTACGCATCGTTTATTCACAGACAATGGTTTTCCACCTGTGACGACAAGAACAATTTATAATAGGACGACACAACTCCGACGCCGCCGCCGCGCGACCTTCTGATATGATCAATTACAAAAACACACGTGACGTCACTAGCCCTGCTGGACCCCATCCCACTGATACGAAGCGAACGGACTATTTTTAGTCAGCGACTTGTCTCCCTTTGGAATTGGACGTGCATTGAGTTCTCAGACGGGGTGGTGATGGGATGCTGGTGACGTACGGAGAAGCGTGCACGACACCGTGGAATCGTGACTGCATTGTTGTGACGTCGTTGTGATGCAAACGGAAGTCTCCACCAGGGAGCGTCTGCAAAAAGAGTCCGTGAAGAATCAAAACAAACCTGGCACAGCGAAACGCCCGAGGAAGGCTAGACTGTTTTATAGCTAGACGTTGTTGTTTCTCTTTCCGGCTTAAGTGTCGACAGGCTTTTGGTCCCGAGAAGAGAACTTGGAAATGTCCAACATGGAGAGTATCCTTTATATTTCCAGCGTAGATAACCCAAATAATAGTCTTCGCTATTGTTAGCATAGCTACATTTATTGACAAGTCAGAGTTAAGCCAGCTCATATGATTATGTATCTGTAGGATAATAATTATGCTAGTCCAACCCATCTGTCGCTTTGCACCCATTAAGTCGAACATAAAACTGCTCCACGATGACAGCCATAATTGCTTTGCTGTGGACTATCTGTGTGTAGCAGTATCCTTTCATCGCAATCATAAACTATTTACATCCTTGACCCTCGAAACAGAGCATTTGTTCAACCTAAAGTTTGCTGCCAAGGAGCTACAGCGCAACTCCAAGAGATGCGACAAGGAGGAAAAAGCAGAGAAGGCCAAAGTAAAGAAGGTACATAAGGACCATGTTTGTTATCGCATGTCTGAAGATACTCGTCGCAATAAAGGCCCACTTATGGCTGGTTGTTGGGCTGTGATGGGTCTATTCAACCTGATTGTGTTGTGTCTTATTTCTCTTTTATCCCTCAGGCTATTCAGAAGGGCAATATGGAGGTGGCGAGAATCCATGCAGAGAACGCCATCCGGCAGAAGAATCAGTCCATTAACTTCTTGAGGATGAGTGCCCGTGTAGATGCTGTGGCGTCCAGAGTCCAGACGGCTGTCACCGTGAACCAGGTGAGTCTCTGGTAAACAGATGGCATTGCAACCATTTGCATTCTCTGTATAACAATGCATTGCAAAGATAATATTTAAAGTGAGTACCAGCAATAAAAAAAATGCTGAGATAATTAATCAATAATGTTTTTATCTGATGTTGCTTTGGGAATGTTTTGGCCTATGGAGTACGAGTAATCGTTTTAAATTTATATTAGATGTATTTAGTAATTAAGTTAGTAAGTATATGTCTATTTAAAAACAAAGCAAAACGCTGGTAGCGACTAGTTCCAAAATACTCTTGGGCATGCCCCTGAATATACATTTTAAACTCAACAATCATACTGTCAATCTATCATTCACCTTCATCATAAGACCAAAATATAGAACTAGGAGTGAAATGTATGTATGATGGGCCTCTCAAACAGGATGCATATGTATTGGTTTGTGTTTGCGTTCAGTTTTCAGGCACCACAATTACTTGAGGTTGGTTGACTCAGCCTTCCCTCGAATGTACTTCAGAGGAGGACTTGTAATCAACAGGGCAAAGGGGCCCCCTTGTGGCCACATAAGGAAAGAGCAATAAGTTCTGTTTCAGTACGTTCACAGTACATGTACCTCCTCAATTACATTCTGGAAACATAGGCCGTTCCCTATTGGGTAATCTGAGCCCTCATATTTAGGAACCCCTATATAGTACACTGTTTAGGGGACAGGTGGGAATTCTGACACTAATTATGGGCTGTAAATCTATCAGCATACATGTGCAGGTCGAATAAACAAACTGACATTTGTTAGATGTCACACTGTGACAGCTCAATTAGATAAAGACCCTTTATGTGCAGAACATCTTATTTGGATCAATCCGATGACAAGGAAAACTACAATGCATCTTGGGATATGGTGCGTAAGTAAGTGTGCATCAGTTGGAAAATTATTTAATGGTGCATTATGGTACTATAGAATAAAGGCAGTGTGGAATAGTCGTCCACTAGATTTGTGCAATAAAATTTCGGAAACACTACAAAATGGTGACCACAAAAATGGACCAATTGTGACACAACAACAAACAAGCTCAAATAAGTTATTTTGGTTTGTCCAGGTCACCAAGTCTATGACGGGGGTGGTGAAGTCTATGGACGCTACGCTGAAGAGCATGAACCTGGAGAAGGTAGGGGATCTACCACACATGTATTCCGTCGCACAAATACACACATGTCATGTACATAGTACAGTATTTAAGTCCATCTTTGATGTAAAATCTTTAATTGTAAACTACATGAGTTTACTCTATTTTTTAAGTTTTAACGGTTGTATCTTTTGACGCCAATTTTTGATGGCTAGAATTGCACTTTGGAGGGAACGTGGGATGAGTAAGAAATTGTCCTTGTGAGCATCAGTCCCAGTTCATAGTTGTATTTTTATCTATTTCTTTTTATAAATGTTATTTTTATTATTATTGATTTAAACAGTTATTACAAAGGCCTCAAGTCCCTAATAGTTATTTTACAAATGCACTTAATAGGACATTCTCCGGATTATACCCGGTTGTATGTGTGAATGCAGATGTCTTAGTTGACCCAGAGTTTAACCGGATAGGCCCCTAGTGCAAAGTCTGGAGAATCGGAGATCCGGATAATTCATAATAAGCAAGTGGGCAGGTGTTTATAGCTGTTTTGATCTTTTCTCTTTTTGCCTGTGTTATGCCTTCTACTAATCACTCTCTGCTGATAATGCATATACACCCTCGCTTTAAGTATCCAGAGTATCTCCGATATGTGTGAACAGGTCTGATGCGGCTTATATCCGGCTGTGTGTTGCATGTTTGAAAGGGCAACTCCGGATCATCTCCGGACCCGATTCTCCGGAGACGATCGGGAGGTTGTGTGTGAATGGCCTAAGGGCGTCACAATGCTAGGACATCCCCTTTACTTAAATGGCTTGATCCTCACCAGAGATCTGGCCTCTCTTCCCTACCAGATCTCTGGTCTAATGGACAAGTTTGAGGGCCAGTTTGAGACCATGGACGTGCAGACGGCACACATGGAGGAGACAATGGGTAACACCACCACCCTGACCACACCCCAGGTAGGGCCCAGTGCCAGGCCTCTGTTCCCCTCAAACCAGCAGCCCTTCCTCCATAGTCATTAACGTCACCCCGATGCTGATTTAACCTCTTTTTTTCTCGTAGCAAATGGTTTCATCTTGTGTTTGTTTATTTATGAATGTATCAAAGTGCAAAAGAGACTTACTCTATTGTGTTAACTTTTATACATGGCATGTAAAGTAAGAACTGGAGAACATTATAATTTTGTAGCTTTGTAAATGGTTAATTACGCATTGTGCAATTCTTTTACCATTTCTGATTATTACTTGACATGGTGTGTGTGTGTTCGTTTGTGTGTGTGTGTGTGTGTGTGTGTGTGTGTGTGTGTGTGTGTGTGTGTGTGTGTGTGTGTGTGTGTGTGTGTGTGTGTGTGCGTGTGTAGAACGAGGTGGACACACTGATGCATAAAATGGCGGATGAAGCAGGGTGAGTACTAAGACAAACACCACTGAGAGGCCTTGATTGAGCATAGTACTTGCCAAAGGAATATCCAATCTTAAAGTATGACATACCTCTACGGATTAGTTCATGGTGAATGCCGTCTTGTGATTTTCTTTCCCTCAGACTGGATCTGAACATGGAGCTTCCTCAAAGCCAAACCGGTTCGGTGGCATCAACGGTGGCATCATCTGAACAGGTAATGTCCACAAGTGGTTTGTATCAATTGCTAACTCTTTTTGCAATGCCACTTATCCACGAACACTTTAGCTACATGCTGTCATCGTCATTGCCATTGCAATCGTATTTGTGAGAAAAAGGCTGTCAAATGGCGGTGCTTCAAAGGAAAAGAGAGGATAAATAGCACCTTATCATACTGATACCTTGATTCAGCCCAGTGCCATACTGCTACTGTGATAACACCCGCCGTACAGGAACGTGGGAAGTGTATCTCACGCAAAAGAAAGAGAAATCCAACCGAGAAGATCTTTGCCATTGACACTCACACATGGCCATCGACCATAAAAAGAGGTCACCATGACATGAAAAATGATAGATATTGAGGCCATGCTGCATCTTGCCTCCGAGACTCGGGTCAAAATCGGTCTAGGATGAGGTCTATTAAAGTTCTCTAGTGGTAGCCTGACCGTAGATTTACTGAGCTGTCAAGATCATCGCAGTCTTTTGGTGTTTTCTGCTCCCTGACCTGACCTGGCCTGTGGTGTTATTGTGTTGTGCTTCACAAGGATGAGCTTTCTCAGCGGCTGGCCAAGCTCCGTGACCAGGTGTAGCGCACTGGAGAGGGCAAGAGAGGAGGTGGAGGAGGAGGAGGAGGAGATGAAGATACAAATAAATCGCAGGCAGTGATGTTTCTTCCATCATTGGATCTTCTTCTTCTGTCTTTTTATTTTTGTTACATTTCTTCTTCTTTTTCTGATCAGGGCTCTGCAGTCCTGGAGACAGGTGCAGATTGGGTTATACAGGGAAAAACAGCTCAGATGGTTATTGTCCGAAACCGCCTACCTCCTTGCATCGCTGTCCTTTTGTTTTGTATGTGATATGCCCACGCATCATTATGAACACTGCTCATGAATAACCATGTATAGTATTTAAAGGGACAACCTCTTTTTTCCTCATTTTGAGTGATCCCATGGGACTCTTAACTGTTTACAAGAAATACTGTTAAAAAATACAGCGTTACATTTCGAATTGTTAAAAACCCTATATTTTGATATTTTCCTAAACGGTTTGCAATTAAAGACGTGCTTATTTGCAATACAAACATTGTTCTATGCATGACTGAATGTGAATGTTGCAGGAGTTTTGGGGTCATATTTGGGTTATCATGTAATCCCCTGGTATGACCACTGATTCGGTCCTTGTAAGGATTCACTGGACTCATTATTTCCACTTTGTCTTTGCAATTGAGCTCTTTGTGCGTTGGAAGTGTGTGCTGTGGTCTGTTGTGCTATGATTAACCCTTACTGAATTTAATTTATTACAAGCACTGGTATGAAGATGCTACCCGGTTCCTTATTTATTTATCTATTTAATTAAGTTAATCTCCAGCTTTAATATGCTGTACTTACTGTACATATATTATTAAAACATTTCTAATGCGATCGACTGATTCTCTGACTTCTCATGTCCATCGATGTCACAATTATCAGTCTTACTTTTTGAAGTCAATCCATCCACCTCTGAATAGCCTCTCTCTCATTCTTCTCCCCGTCTCTTTTTCCATCCCCCCCCCCATCCCCCCCCCCCCCCAGCCCGCATGCTCCCCTCCAACAGGGAACAGATGAGGGGTCAGAGGTCAGAGGTGTCACCTGTAGAGGAAGCGGCCCTCTGCCGCTCGCATGCCAGAGCCTTATTACACACACACACACACACACACACACACACACACACACACACACACA
>NC_082391.1:18821846-18826846 GCF_031168955.1 Gadus macrocephalus | reverse complement strand
CACACACACACACACACACACACGCACGCACGCACGCACGCACGCACGCACGCACGCACACACACACACACACACACAAGAACACAATCATAGTCCCACACATAGATATACACAGAGATGCACTTATAAATAAAGACACACACACACACACACATACACACATACACACATACACACACACACACACACACAAACACATGCACACACTCAGAGTCCCACAAAAATATACAAACGTGCACACGCCCAAAACCACACTTGCTGACAAAAAATGTGCATGCGTAATCAGAATCAGACTCAGAATCAGAATCAGAATAGAAATAGGTTGTAAATAGCACAGTGACGCATATACAGACACGCTCAAAGACACACATGTTATATACACACAAACACAAGCACACACAGAAACAAACACAGATTAACCCACACACCCTTGCAGATGTTACATAAAGACTCCCATCCATCCAAGACTGTTGCTCCTGACCTCAGTGCATGGACCTGAAGCTGTGAGACTCCGGTCCACAGCCGAACAGCGTCCTTAGTGGCTGGGGGGGGGGGGGGGGGGGGGTGGGGGGGGTCTTTGAAATGGATGCACCGCTGCTATGCTGTGAGTGATGTTCTGTGTACACAAGAGCCAGGGCCAGGAGCGCGAAGAGAGGGGAGCGAGGGTGTGGACTGACTGCAGGAGGTGGAGGTTAAAGAGTGGATTGGGTGATGTAAAACAACACATGATCCCTTCCCCCCGGAGGCAATGTGCAACCGTGAGGGAGAGGACGGTAGAAGCCAGAGGTTTGATGAAGAACCACTTAATAAGCTGCTAAACTGCCTTTGCTTTTCACATTACTTAGTTCAGTGTAACTCAATTGCAGCCACAGCTGCTTTCACTTGTAACCCTACAGCTGGGCTCGGTCACGTCCCATAATCTGCCCTGGTAAATAACCGTCTCTATTGAGTTTGTAGAGAAAATAGCATCCAGTGTAAACGCACAGACCCAATACAGGAGAGGCTTTAGGGCATGAGGCTGAGGGGAAAGTGTGTGTGTGTGTGCGTGTGTGTGTGTGTGTGTGTGTGTGTGTGTGTGTGTGTGTGTGTGTGTGTGTGTGTGTGTGTGTGTGTGTGTGTGTGTGTGTGTGTGTGTGTGTGTGTGTTGAATGTGCATGTGTGCATGCTATTGCTTTCATGAAGGGCAATCTACAGAATGTGTAAAAGAGAGAGAGAGTTTGTGTTTGTGTGTGTGTCTGTCTTTGTGTATTTTGGTGTGTGTGTCTGTGTGTGTGTGTGTGTGTGTGTGTGTGTGTGTGTGTGTGTGTGTGTGTGTGTGTGTGTGCTTATGTGTGTGTGTGTGTGTGTGTGTGTGTGTGTGTGTGTGTGTGTGTGTGTGTGTGTGTGTGTGTGGGTGTGTGTGTGTGTGAGGTGTGCTCACGTTGTTGCTTTCATAGAGGGACATCTACGGAACGGGTAAAAGAGAGTGTATGTGTCTCTGTGTGTGTGTGTGTGTGTGTGTGTGTGTGTGTGTGTGTGTGTGTGTGTGTGTGTGTGTGTGTGTGTGTGTGTGTGTGTGTGTGTGTGTGTGTGTGTTATACTTACATGCGTGCATGTCGGTGTGTTTGTGCGTGTATATATGGCACACACATGTTTACCACTCTAGGTTAATCTAATAGAACGGAGATAGCGAGTATTTACACGTCTAAGCTCTCTGCCATGCGTCTCCACTGCTCCGGGACGCCATTCAACATGATTGGAAACAAATGACATTAGGGTCAGATTCCCCGCCCCGGCTGCATGACCTGTCAATCAACTTGAGGGCTGTCTGTTGTTGTCTTTACAAAGCTGAATCAGCATTGTTTCCTTGTAATCCAAACCACCCACAGTCAGCTGGGTGATGACAGCTTAATTAACAACCTGACGAACCCAAGTTGGTGGAGTTTCCTCCCCTGGTTAAGATTAAACTGATAATAATGTTCCATTTATTTGTAGTTTTCTTTCACTGGTGCGATATTTCTATGATAGAGAGAAAGCACTTTTGTATGAACGTACGTGTTCGTCAACACTGTCTTAGTTGTAAAATCCTCATCTATATCATTGGAAACAATGTTTGTGTGTGTGTGTGTGTGTGTGTGTGTGTGTGCGTGTGTGTGTGTGTGTGTGTGTGTGTGTGTGTGTGTGTGTGTGTGTGTGTGTGTGTGTGTGTGTGTGTGGTGTGTGTGTGTGTGTGTGTGTGTGTGTGTGTGTGTGTGTGTGTGTGTGTGTGTGTGTGTGTGTGCGTTGGGCGTGCATGCATCGTGTGTGGACAGCACGTCTCTAGAAATCGGTAATGAAGAGCAGATTGGGATCTACATGTTACAAACTGCGTTCGAGCGGCAGCACGACAGCATTCAAAGACCACCATTGACAGCTTTCCCTGATCTTTATCCAATCACACGTTCACGACAAGTTCCCGTCGACTTCCTGCCCGTTCAACTGGAGAGTGACAGGTGCCCGACTTACCCACCTGGTATGAAAGCAATTGATCTAATTGAAAGATCAGGAAATAGCTTGGAATTTTTAAATGCTATTCCTACTCAGTCTGAATGCGGAAATGACAGATAGTGTCAAATAACCAGCAGTCTGTGTGAAGACAAAGAACAGGCTGTTTGATAGCTGACCCCTCCATTAAAACACTAGCCATCCCCAGTCACAGTCGCCCCAATTAACTCCTTCCTGCTATTTCCCCTCCCCGTCCAGCGAGAATTAGCTCACTGCGCTGCTTGACCATGACAAGTAAATTGCTGTTAGGTTTTGAGCCGTCGTCGGGAAACGGGCCATTTCCCCACCGTTCATCCCCCCGGCCCCCCACCCCAGCTTTGCCTAAACCACTGTGGCCTCTGGAGGACTGACGGGGGTGTTGGGCTTGGAGTTGGAGCTGAAGGCAGGAATTATCACATCTCCAGCTGAACGGGCGTGTCCCCTTACGGTAAGTCCAGAAACCACCACATTGCGCTGAACTCTGAGGGCAGGCGATGTGAGTGCGGCCCGCAGTAGGTGGGTGCTGCCCTGCGTGTCCCATTCTGAGTGGTGGTAGGACATAACTTTGAATTGCTTTGTTTACTCAGCAGCAATCACCAGAAACCCTAACGCGTGTTTTACGGTTTGAGGAAAAGTACTTTCGACGTCGCTGTTGACGTTCACGGAACAATGATACAGAGTAAACACTGCAGGGTTAAGACTCACACACGCCAGTGTCCTTCCTGCCTCTGCCTGATGTTTTTAAAAGCAGACACGGTGTAAACCTATCAGATCCATGTGGCCATGGCTCAGGTCGGTTTTTCACATTTATGACCCTGCCAACTTTTTATCTACATGTGTCTATTTATCTGATCACCGTATTTTATATTGTTAGTATTTTATGTTGTTACATGTAAGGTCATTCAAATGCATTACACTGGTATATAAAGATGGCTTTATTTTTCTTTAAGAAAATGTAATGAAATGAATTACATGTGTAAAATGATCACTATGTACGAAACCTATATTGTTCATGAATGGTCAGCGATGGGTGAGCAGGTCGGCGAATAACTGTTCAACAAAACAATTGGCCACGGTGTCAGCTAAGCAAAGAATTACAAACTGTAACAAACATATAGGCACTGTGGGAAAGTTACACAGAAATTCCTCTGTTCCTCAAGAGTGACGTCATTGTGTATATCTCACGGCGGATGGTGTTTCTGGTCCCTTCAACAGCTTCTGGCAATGACTGTATTATCAGCAAACCTTAAAGACACTGCACTCAGTCCCAAATCCTGTTTCATCATAATACCCCCGCCCCCCCCATACACACTCTTATTAATCCCAGGTGTGTTTTATTATTTCAGGTAAAGTGTATTTGCTCTAGTTGAGTGTCTAGGAGTCCAGCAAACAGTGTCCAAAACGTCACCCATCAAGAGTTTCGTCGAATGCATTTACCTTCATCCTCTCACCCTTCTTTATTTCTGAGCGTTGAATAATCCGTCTTTTTAAGGAAGTCTTTTGGTCTTTTATTTTCTTCCCCCCCGTGGAAATAATCTGGCTGCTGCGTGGCACGGCCGGGGTCACTGCTGCGGCCTCGACCGTCAGAGGCACTGGTTGGCGGCCGCCGGTAGCCATGGCGACCGTCGCAGCAGACGGTCGGCGGCGTCCTGGGCCAGCACGCCGTGGCAGGACAGCGCGGCGAAGTGCGGCCCGAGGGGGAGGCTGTAGCGGTACACACAGTAGGGCCCGGGGGGGTCCCCGAGGTGGGGGGCGAGCGAGGCGGACCCGGGCCCCCGGGGGCCGAAGGGGCCCTGCAGAGGAACGAGACAGGAGGGGGTCCCGGGGGGGGGCCCCTGGAGATAGGGGTCCTTACAGTGGGCGGCCTTCTTGGCTTGCAGGGCCGAGAGGAACGAGAGGTCGGCCAGCGGGGAGAAGTGGGGGAGGGCCCTCAGCCGGTCGGGGCCCAGGGAGGAGAAGCCTCGGCCGGCCAGCGGGGGGAGGAGGAGGGGCCCGCCGGAGCTCTTCCCGTAGAGGGGCAGACTGAGCGCGTGCAGACCGGCGTCCTGGTGGCCCAGCGAGGAGAGGCAGAAGGGGTGAGACGGAGGGGGGGAGAGAGGGAGGAGGGACTTCAGAGAGGAGCCGCTGCTGCCCAGGGAATGGGGACTTCCTGTTCGGGGATATCCATTGACCAATCAGAAGAGTTAGAATATCAAGAATTATGATAATCATGTTCATCATTGTAAGCATGATAGGAATAGTGACACAAAGGTGCGTATAATAATAATGTAGGAATTAATGATCAAAATGGGGAGACTATTAGTACCAAGAAGAGTTCACCGTACCGTGGAGCTGAAGTGTAAAAGGTTTAAAGTCCAAATTCAGAGGACCTCTCCAAGGATAGGACTCCAACAGTCCGTCTAACACCCCCCTACACACACACACACACACACACACACACACACACACATACACACACACACACACACACACACACACACACACACACACACACACAC
>NC_082391.1:18726874-18801874 GCF_031168955.1 Gadus macrocephalus | reverse complement strand
ATGTACAATTCTAAGGCTTGTATCCTTTAAGTAACTTTACTTTGTACCTCTGTAAAGCCAAGTATATGCATTTGACATCACAGTTATCAGTAAATGCAAATTCGGTTTCTCTTCATTACTCTTTGGTCAGCCTGACATTTTCAGAGTAAATTCCAATCAATATTTTTGTGAATATTAAGAGCCAGAATTTAAATGACACCGCCCATGAGCAAAATACTAACTTTTTAACTCCACTGTTACAGTAAATTGACTCCCTCCCGTAGCCTACAAACACCAGGCAATATCTGGACTTACAGAAGTTAACTGAAATATTGAAACCCCATTTTGTGTACCTATGGTGTGGCAGGCTGTGTAGCTGTATGGCAAAGATAACTACGTTTTGTAGGTTTTGACAAAAACGGAACAGCTTCGTAACAGAAGAGTTAACGATGTTGTTGCTCAACAAGACAACTGCTGGAGCTCCAATAAAGTTGCTTACAAATAAACTCCAATATCAGAGTAAGGAAGGACGGGGGAATCGCTATTTTTTACCCGTCTCTGTGCTACGTTGGAAAATTACGTATTACGTCATCACGCTGAGATTGGTCAGTCGTTGTATAGGCGTGTATTTCACACGAGGGGCGTGTATTTCACACGAGGGGCGTGTCTTTGTACACGGGGCGTGTCTTGGCAGGAGGACGCAGGACGCAGTCGGACCCTATTGGTATTTTCCACATAGCCTGCATTAATAGAGTCATTTTGTAGTTTTTATCTCGATAGGATAATCAACTTTGTTGTTGTCGAAATGCCCCTATGGTGCACTTGAACAATCATTGTATTTATCCTGACTCATGTAAGATAAACAGTTGTGATTAGTCGGCCTATTTCGTTCCGAGCGGGAAAATATTTGCATGTGAAGGAGCCACCTTATCTTTAAAGCAAATAAAACATGAGCTGGCCAGTTTTTGTCTGGTTCCCAGGCAAAGTTTATTATGCTTTGGGTTAGAGAAGTGATTGTCCGGTGTCCTGCTTGGGGTTGACAAAATGTTGCAAAAGTTCTGCTAAGAAATGTCGTCTCGCCTACCATAAAAATAGGTCTTATTTGACCTCTGGCGTCTACTTTAAAGGTCCCATGACATGCTATTTTATGTATTCTTTAATATAGGTATTAGTGGGCAACTAACACAGTATTCAAAGACGTTCCCTAAATTCAGCCGTGGTGCAGAGTTACAGCCACTCCGAGCCAGTCGCACATTGAGCTTCCCCCAAATGCGCTGTTTCGTTGGGCGTGTCAAGGAGGAGGGTGGGGGTGTGGCCCTGAGCAGCTTGCAGCCACCATGCGCTCTGTTTACAGTGGATGTATCGCAATGGCGAGCCGCACACAGCCTTTAGCCGTGTTCTGTAAATATTCTAGAACACACGGGAGTCCTGGAGCTCTATATCTAAATATTATCATATAGCCTACACAGATATCTATATCATATAATATATATTATCACGGCCAAAAGCTGTGTGAGCCGATATTATGAATCTCAAACGACCGCGTTGGGTTCTCCGACGTTCCTGGTTCTTCAACGTCCACATCAATGTGAATACACACACTGTAACGCAAGTGTTTCTTGTCGGTTCTTTGACGTGTCTTGTATTTCCACAACGAGACTGTCGTGGGGGTTATCTGAGCCATGGTTGAGAAGAAATTGGGGGAAAGGAACTTTGATTTGACTCGCTGAAGTACATGAACTGCGACATGCCGCCGGTTGCCGCGAGGCACCATCGCCCGGCAGCGGGCAGCCGGCAGCAGGCAGCGCGCGGTTCAGTCGACTTCAGGTTGATGTGAAAGTGGAAGAACCAGAGACGTCGCAGAACCCGACAAAGTCGTTTGTGATTCATAATATCGTCTGGAGGCGCACACAATATGTTATATGATATAGATATCTATGTATATGATATTATTTAGATATAGAGCTCCAGGACTGTAACGCAAGTGTTGTACACTTCCTTGTTATTTGGATAACCGTTCTGCTGTTGGTGTGATGGCACATAACACGTCGGACTCTCGTATCTGGTATTTCTACAACGAGACTCGTATTGGGGGTTATCTCAGCCAAGGTTGGGAATGAATTGGGGGGAAGGAACTTTGGCTTTGACTCCCTCAAGAACATGAACCACGACATGGAGGAGAAAGGGATTGTTGGCGGCGAATGTCTCCCGCTTGAGCCCCGCTGAGGGACCACCGCCGGAGGCGGAGGTGCATAAGCGCTGCCCGGCAAAGATCCCTTTCTCCTCCTTGTCGTGGTTCATGTTCTTGAGGGAGTCAAAGCCAAAGTTCCTTTCCCCCAATTCCTTCTCAACCATGGCTTAGATAACCCCCACGACAGTCTCGTTGTGGAAATACAAGACACGTCAAAGAACCGACAAGAAACACTTGCGTTACAGTGTGTGTATTCACACACACACATGTGGCGCTCGCACGGTCGAGTCTCATTGGCGGGCCAACGTCTCTGGGCGGGCCAGGCAGAGTAAGGGGAGGAGCTGAGATTCCTCATGACGTCATGAGCACAGATTTCCAAATCAGCGCGCTTGAGCCTCCGTTTTTTCAAAGGCGAGCAGAACAGCTAGTGCTCGTTTTACACCAAACGCAAGTTTTAGCCACTGGGGGACCATAGGCAGGCTAGGGGAACTCATATTTATGTTAGAAAACCTCATAAATTGAGATTTTCATGTCATGGGACCTTTAAGTTTGGATTCAACCTAATAACATATTGCCTCTATTAAATTTACTCTGTGCCTTAATTTTTTTTTTTAGAAATGGGGGTGAATTCCTCATAAATTGTACAAATCTACACAAATTGAGCAGCTTATTTCACCGTTGTTATATTCGAGCCTGGGATAAATTCTTTGCCAGTTAGGCCCTGACCCTTGTCTTTGGAGTGCTTACTAAAGTTAGTGTAACCTATCTGAGGAACCTGAATGTTAACATTGTTAACGTTGACATCACTGCCACTGTTTGAGTTAACTGTTTGAGTTGTTTGAAGGTTCCACTTCAGGTGATGTAACGTTAGATTTAAGTTTTAGCCGGGTTGCATGCCCTCAATTTGAAATAATTTAAGCCAGTCGGCACAGGTTTTCCGATAAAAAAAGTTTAGTGGAGGGGGAAGGCCTTCTGAGAAAGAGGCAGGCAGCGGTATTGGGCTGTACCCTAAACGTGTAATTGTGTAATCGTTCGAGTAGACTCAAATTCTCTCGCAGTCCAAAAATGATAATCATTCGCATTACAATAGCATGTGACGGAATTTCTCTAACCAATCAGAGGAGAGATGCCCTGATTGGTCATTCATTAATCAGGACCGGTCTAAAAGCTAAATTGTCTGATAAAGCCGTCAACTAGTAATAGATCTGTGGAATCTCTTTAGTAGTGCTAAAGAGACAAATTGCTAGTACAAGTGTTAGTATAGTACTAAAGAACGAATAGGACAATGAGCGGCATGAGTCTAGCGATGTTAACTGAAAACTGAAACACAGAAAGAATGGCGGCGAAGCGGGCCGCTACCCAGGCTCCAGCAGGTAACACTGCTAGACCCAAAGGGCCGGGACCACAGAGTGACCCTTTCGCTCCCCGCTTTAGATCGCTGCATTGCACCGTGTGGGCTTTGAGGACATAAGCTTTCAGAAATCCAAACTGCCAGGACTTCCGCACACATTTGCGCTGGTGAAAATGATTCTCTCCGTCAGGCCTCAGTGGTGCATTTTAGCAAATGTCTGTTAAATGGAGCCTGCTAAATGGCTGAAGATCTTATGGTGTTCCAATTCACATCCAATGTTGTAAGACGCTGTTGCAAGACAGTGTTTACTTTGTCTTGGGCTGTCACTGTATCCTGACGCCATGCTGGTCACCGTCACATGGATCATGTTGGCATCAACCTCAGAAAACACTCATGAATTGCTAACATGGGCTATAAATTGGAGGCCTCCGATATTAACTACAGTTGTTCCAACCTATGGATTACACTACTTGGCCATTCACCCTGGAGATAATGATACAACTTTTAAAAATACCCATTGTCCTAAATTTAACGTTATGTATTATTCATTTTTCATAAATGAATAATTTATGAAAACAAACAGCCCCTAATCCCATCTGAAGTCGTTGCTGGACTGCGGCTTCATGTCTTAGGCACACAATATGAGGTTGTCATTAGTTTGACATATTTGTTTTGTGAAGGCAAATTAAATGGGCTTTGTTTTAAAAAAGGCTATTGATGACGATATATTTATACCATCTGCTTACAATTTACTTTTGGGAGCTTGTTTTCCTTGCCTACTTTTATGTGTATTAACTTCCCTTGCAATGGTATTGTATATGTCTATTCTACTCCTACCCATCCCTTGAAGGATGAATTCCTATGTGTTTCATCTGAATGTTTCTTCCTTTTCCCACTTCGGTAGTTCTTCACTGCCCATGAGAGGGTTTTAGGCAGGGGCTGAATTCATAAAAGAAAAACCAACCTCTTCACCTTCTTCAAACATGGTTGGCCGTTTTTCTAACGTATTCTTACAATTTTATACATGCATACATACATACATACATACATACATACATACATACATACATACATACATACATACATACATACATACATACATACATACATACATACATACATACATACATACATACATACATACATATATATATATATATATATATAGTGTTTATAGTATTCGATTCTATTGATGTCCTACCAGGTTGTGTGACCTTTTCAGCTTGTTTTGTGTAGTTTAATGCTCGCAACTGCTGGGGCACTATGTTGCACAAATGTCAATAAAACTCTCATAATACATTCCATCATGCATATTATACAATGATCACATTCACATATTGTTACTATATCAAACGATGGTTTTGGTGCTATTATGCTTCATCATCATCAATGGGGGGAGGGTGCATTGCATTAATAATGCACTTATCACTTGCTACCATCTTTATTTCTGAGAACGAGAATAACGGAAAATTGGTGGCCAGTGGGCCAGCTCCGCCCCTGTCTGCAGGTCATCCAGCAAAACCGGAAGTGCAGAACAAATCCGAGGTTGTAAAGTGCGTCACTGAGCGGAGGAGCTGCCGAGAATAACCGAAACCGACATCACTGTCTGCACTGATTATACAACTATTTCACGTAGGAAGGCCATACTGTCAATTCAACATGGTGAAGATCGCGTTCAACTCCGCTTTGGCGCATAAGGCGCTAGGGAAAGAAGTCCCGGCTTCAGAGACGGTAAATGATTGTTTTGTCTGGTGCGCCAGCGGCTCTGCGTGTTTGTCTGTCTGTCGCAGGACTCGCGTGAGGCCTCTTTACAGTCGCCATCACGCAACAATCAACATGCCCTTCATGATTGTAGCCGTTATTATTGGGCAAACATAATACGTCCTTCTATTAGAGTGAAAATAAACGTTTTGTATGCAGCAGTATAATATGGATTTGCATTGTATTTGTTCTTGTTTCGTGGAAGCGGTCTATGGATTATAGATTACACTTGCGGAGGGTTGACAAATAGTAGTATAGGCCCGCCCATCTTTAGGAATAATAGTCGTCTGCTTTCATATTAACGGATGTCCGGCGTAAAGGGATGTTTTATCTCAGTTATAGCTGACCTCTCTTTACTAGTTAAATGTGTGCATCGTGTGTCTGCGCGCTGCATGTGTCATGCGCCTGTCTGCGTGCGCGCTTATACGTGCGCCTGACCCGTTACCTCCTCGTAGGATCCCGAGCTGGCGGGTGCTCGGTTGGGCAGCGAGAGCTCCACAGCGGGGTCTCTTCTCACTCTGCTGGGGATAGCCTTCATCCTCAGCGGGCTCATCGTTGGAGGAGCATGTCTCTACCGCTACTTCACCCCGAAAGTAAGTAGGCAATTGAAAGCAGGGTCGAAATGACACATAGTGAAGTCGACGTGGACAGGGGGTTATGTTATTGTAATTAATTATTAATAGCCTACTCTAATGTTTGCCGTTTAGCTGTAGGTATTCCTGAGCAGAATAACTAATCCCAGGAGTGCTCATAAAAGTGTCAACTAAATTACTTCCATAATGTCAAAGGGGGGATGGATCTAATGACATCATGGTTAGCCTTTCCTCCTGTTTTCCAATGATGTTTTCCAATGATATAAATAGAATAAATCTATGCCTACTAAAAGTATCTATCTTAAGCCCCTTCCTGTCATTCCCATCGATAGAACTTTCCCTCTGTGGCCACTCCAGCCCATGTGTAAACAAGTGTCTCATTGAGATAATTTTATTATACAAAGAAACTCTTATCTCCATAGCAGTTTTATTCAGTTCAGTTATAGTCAGGCAACAGATAAAGTATGACTCATTTGATGCTTAAAATGAACATTCGTTGAGAAACCACATTATTTAATCCTCTGGTATTGTTTTTTTGAGCTCGGTATGACGGGGAGCGGTGACAGTTCTGTGGTCTCTTCAGAGATACAAGGTGAACAGACATGCACTCCGTACAATCGGTTGTTAAACCACACCAGGTGCTTTTTACAGCAACCTATGTGTTTCTGCAGAACGAAACCATAAACAGTTGACTGTCTGCTATTCATAACTGTCAACTGCTGTCCTTATTCAAAGGAAAAACAATCCCACACTAAAACAACATATTTTAGATGAAAGAAGATGCTGCGGGTTACATATTAGCGCTAAAGATGGACCCATGTCCAAATCTAGACTACAAAGTAGGATAAGATGTACATATGTACTCGAATGGCCCTTTATGGATTTAAAAAAACTCTTTTAAATTTTTATTTAGGCCTATGTGTTTGACTTCCGGTGGGCAGCGACTAGCCCAAACAAGGGGGTTGGGTTTCCTCCAACCACAGCCACTGTGTACCGACGCAATGAAGCTCACGGTACGGTGGGGGGGGGGGTGTTTTCCTCCGTCTCTCAGCGGCTGTACCACGGGTCCATGCAGTTCAGCGACGTGGCCGCCGGGGTGGCCGGCGAGAACCAGCCCTACTACCTGCCCCGCGTGGAGGAGGAGGTGGAGATCTCCGACAACATGGCCGTCATCAGCGTGCCCCCTCCGCGCTTCCGCTCCGGCGACCCCGCCTACATCCTCCACGACTTCCACAGGGTGCGGACTGGACACGCACGCATCACGTGTAGCACACCACCAGACACACACACACACACACATACACACACATACACACACATACACACATGGGTGCCCGGTCATTCAGCTGTTCAGCACCCAGGCTCTGGAACTCCCTCCCCCCACACATAAAACAGTCAGACACCATTACAACCTTCAAGTCACGACTCAAAACTCACCTGTTCAAACTCGCACACAACGTCTAACTGATCACTGTTTTGATTGTTTGTTTGTTTTGTTTTGTCTTGTTTTTGTTTTATTTATTTTTTTATTCATTATGTTTATTTATTATTTATTTTTTTCCACAATGTCTTGTTTTTTTAAACGATTTATGATGACTATATGCTCTGTAAGGTGACCTTGGGTGTCTTGAAAGGCGCCTCTAAATTAAATGTATTATTATTATTATTACATACACACACATACCGCTCCATCAGTATCCCTCAGTTAACCTCTTTCTCCCTCGCGCTCTCTCTGCCACACAAACGTCGACGTGGAAATGTCCTGCGATCTAACCTATGCGGTGTGTGCTCGTTCCCTGGCGTAGAAGCTGACTGCGTACCTCGACCTGACTCTGAGGACCTGCTTCGTGATCCCGCTGAACACGTCCGTGGTTCTTCCCCCCCAGGATCTCATGGACCTCTTCATGCAGCTCATGGTGAGCCGGTGGCATCTAGCGGCCTGACACCGCAGACTGCACTCACTGGCTCGGAATAAGACGGCACATTTATTCAGTCAAGGTCAAAGGGGGCAAATCGCCATCGTAATTTCCCAGTGTTCACACTGACCTACAATTACAATCAGGAGACGCATTTATCGCATTTATCCAAAGCGACTTGCAGCGGTTAATACACACATTGACACACCGACGGCAGAGTCGACCATGCAAGGCGACAGCCAGCTCGTCAGGAGCAGTTAGGGTTCAGTGTCTTGCTCGGGGACACATCAACACTCAGATAGGAGGAGCCTTGGATCGAACTAGCAACCTTTCGGTTACAAGACAACTGCTCTACCTCCTGAGCTAAGCCGACCTCTTGAATTAGCCGTCATTTTCCGACATGAAACAAAGTAAACCTCCAATAGTCATGTTTATAATGATCCAAAAGCGACCAATCCGATGTCGAAACCCGATCGCTGACCTTGCTGAAACGCATATACGTACGTATGCTATGCTGAGCGTTAATGTCAGTGTGAGTTGTTCACTGGCGGCTGTGTTTGTCAGTCTGGCTCCTACCGTAGCTACCTGGTGCAGGAGGACCTGGTGGTGACAGAGCGCGTCGACGACATCAAGCCCCTGGGCTTCTACATCCGTCGGCTGTGTGACGGCAAGGAGACGTACCGCATGCAGCCCCGCTCAGAGCTGCCAGGTCGGGAACGCGTTGGGATGCATGGGATAATATGAAAAGAAATGACATGTGTAAACTGCATGACAGATATTTGATTTATGACTAATCGTTTGGTTTGCAATGATTTGAATTGAACACATTTAATCACAATGCTATCGCTGTAAACCTTCAACTTTTAAATAACATTCAAGATTTAGCTGACAAAGGAAAAGCATTTTAATAACGTCATGCTAATATTAATTCATTAAAGGTGTAGTGGGTAGCACCTACATTTTACATAGTGGACCTTTAAAACTGTTCACAATAACGATGGAGATTTTTCTTGACCTTGATATTGAGCTCCCCAGTTTGGTGGCAGCATAACTTCCTATTTACTAAAATATTTTGACTATCGCTACTATAATTATTGAAAATACAATCTTACCTTTTGCTCTAGTTTTAGATTGGCCATTGAAAACGATGTGGGAAGTTTTCTAGAACTTTTTCTTGTCTCCATCAGGTGGCAGAATCCAGAAGCGTTCTGAAGAGAAGTGCTTCACCATCCACCACTTTGAGAACAAGTTTGTTACCGAGACCAGAATCTGCAAGGCCTGATGAGAGACACAGACAGAGAGGGAGAGGGAGAGAGAGAGGGAGAGGGAGAGAGAGAGAGAGAGAGAGAGAGAGAGAGGGAGAGGGAGGGAGGGAGAGAGAGAGAGAGAGAGAGAGAGAGAGAGAGAGAGAGAGAGAGAGAGAGAGAGAGAGAGGGAGAGAGGGAGAGGGAGAGGGAGGGAGGGAGAGAGAGAGAGAGAGAGAGAGGGGGGGAGAGAGAGAGAGAGAGAATGATTGAGACAGAGGGAGAGAGAGAGAGAATGACTGAGAGAGAGGGGGAGAGAGAGAGAGAATGATTGAGGCAGAGGGAGAGAGAGAGAATGATTGAGACAGAGGGAGAGAGATATAGAGAGAATGATTGAGACAGAGGGAGAGAGAGAGAGAGAGCAAGCTGCTATTACACTAGCAGAGTATTTTTGTAAAAAAATTACCTTACTACTGAACATTATGCTTTTCCCGCTCTTTCCCCAAGTGAATTTGATGTTTCAGCGTTATAAGCTACCACAATGTAAAATCTATAGGTTATTGATTGCTTATGAACTAACCTGGTCCCTATCTAGTCTTGTGCTGGTCATTCCTTCCATAATGCTAGCTTATGTTTTACTGGGGCTGTTTAGTTTGATCCTGTTAGCTAGCTATCCTACATGTTTTAGCTAGCAATGAAACAATTTCCCCCGGGATAAATAACAACCTGAATCATCAATAAGCAAGTGATCCTACATCTATTAGCTAGCTATCCTACATGTATAAGCTATCTTTCGTACATATATTAGCTAGTGATGCTACATCTATTGGCATGTTGCAACATCCGATCACCTCACACAGAAGCGTTATTATATGTGAAACCCGTCTTATGTGAGACCTTAGGGAGATGTTTAGAAGAGTCCTATACCTTCCAGACTTCAATGGTGTACGTTTTAAAAACCTATCTAAGACGGATGGATGAAACCCCACAACAATGCACTTGTTTGTTTATTTTGTGTCGTCATAATGAGGCCGTCCCGGAGGTCTTAGTCTGTACGTGAAGATCCTTCCTACTGTCTGAACTTGTTACTGTATCAATGACATCAAACCTCAAAGAGGAGAGATTGCTCCCCCACAGGACATGCTAATGTATAAGATTCGGTTGAGGGAATGAGAAGTGGCAGGTGCAAAAATAATTAATAACTGACCTAACAGAATTGAGACTTTTGGCAATTTTGCAAATGACTACCTTTTTCGTTACCATTTCCAAGGATTTTATTTGTGTACCTCAAGTTGTTTCAATTGATTCAAACACGACTGCTAAATTTTGTATATAAATGTTTCAAATGTTTGTAATTAAATTGTGAAATAACAATTAAAACGGCTTCCCATAAAAATCTAGCTGTAAAGAAGGACAATCGGAAGGGAAAGAGCTGTGCCTGGTGAAGTGTGTTTCCAAACACAAGGAGATAGTCAAACTGTTTTGATGAAAGATAATATGGTTTTGTGTAAAGTTACTGAAATTAATGTCACTTTGTAATTGTAATTTGTTGTTGAATAAAGTTACATTTCTTAACCTTTAGAAGCCTGCTCTATATGTTTATTTTTAAATTACTATAATGCACAACTATTACACATATATGACACAAACTATTAATGAAATAGTTTAATCACACAATACTTTCATCCAATATCATTTCTCCCAAAGAAATGCTTCTTTAAATGGTTTCGGTATTCTATACATTCACTCAGTGGCATTGACAAGTTCTGTGTCAATGCCACCTTTGTCCCTCGGCGTTCAGAGCTTTGATCTTTTGTTTCACATTAAATGGTGTGGGGACTTTCCGGTAGGCAAAAGGAAAATCCGTTCTCCTGCAAAGGAAATATAACTAACGGAGTAGTACAAATGGAAACAATAGTAAAAACACCCCTGTGTTTTAAAAAAGATACCTAAAACAGATGCAATATAAAAAAATTACATTCAACAAATCGTCCACAACAAGAACAACCTTTTGGCGGTTTTTTGAGGCAGCGCACGTTAGGGTTCCTCGGCGTGTCAGCCGACGCCTCAACGTCCCCGCCTCCAGAACTCTTTGGTGGTGCGATAGTACATGATGGGGTCCAGGCAGGAGTTGATGCTCGCCAGGCACAGCGTCCACGGGTGGCTCCGCAGCACCTGCTCCCGCAGGCTGCAGCCCAGGGCGCCCACCTTGGCCAGGAAGTCCAGGGGAAAGGTCACGTGGTACGGGACAAAGCACACCAGGAACACCGTCAGACAGCTCATCACCATCTTCATGGCCCGCCGCTGCTCCCGCCGGTCATGGGACACCCCTTCCGTCCGGCTCCGCAGGCTCGCCACGTTCAGGCAGGCGCACACGAGCACCAGGACCAAGGGCAGGACGAAGCCCAGCAACTCGGCCAGGATGATGAGGGTCCAGGCCACCGGTATGCCCACGGGCTGCATGGGCAGCTCTGAGAAGCAAACCTCGTTTCCGGCAGAGCCCCGGAGGCTGGGGCTCGTGGCGCTGACCAGGGCATCGCCGCCGGCCCCGGGGTCGGGGTCGGCCTGGGGCTGTCTGGGAGTGCGGAGGACGGGGAAGGGGACGCAGCAGAGGAAGACCAGCAGCCAGCCTGAGACGCAGACGACCAAGTCTCCCTTCTTCTTGGACGAGCTGTGCTTCAGGGGATACATGTTGAGCTCGCACCGGCGCAGGCTGATGCACGCCATGAAGAAGATGGAGGCGTACATGTTGACGTACTTGAGGTAGAAGCAGAAGACGCAGAAGGGCTGGCCGAAGGGCCATTTGTTGTAATGGTAGTAGTAGATCCGCAGGGGCAAGGTGAGCACCTGGGCAGAGGAGATGGATCACACATCGGGCAAATTAAGATCTCTTCAATTTAAGTGAACAAAGAAGTGGTGCAAGATAGCACACCAACACCAAATTAAGTAGTGTGTCATAGTGTACTTTACAGCAGCCTGATTATCGCGTAATTTTAAGCTCTTACTTTGGCCTCAGGCATGAAAGGTCTCACCTTTAAGGTCTTTCAAAAAGGGATTATATTTGCAAGAAATGAACGATTAATCAGACCTCGATCAGTCACTATAGGAGCAACCACATCTAGATGATTTGCAACCATCAAGTTAACCATCAATACAGTATATGCAGTTTTTGGATCTCGCTACATTAAATGTTTTAAAACAAAACTCCTACAGAAGCAATCTACAGAGGCTTATAATCACCTGCATCAGGTCGGCCAAGGCCAGGTTCATCATGAACAACACTGCTTTCTTGGTCTCCTTCACGTACTGCCGGAAGACCCAGAGCGCTACCAAGTTACAAGGCAGCCCCAGGGTAAAGATGATGGCGTACACCACCACATAGACTTGGTGCTGGTAGCTCTGGAGCTCCGTGTTGCTGACACAGCTCTGGTTCACTCCGCTCATCTCCATGACTGTTCTGCTTTTGATCTCTGGCTCTGCCTAGCACCTCGATCAATCGAGGGGTTGGGCTTCCTCCTACACCCACTTGCTCTTCCTCTTGTATATCCAGCCAAGGTGCTTTGTTGTCGTCTGTGGGGAGAGGTGTTTGCTGTGAGCGTCGTCCACGCCATCCATTGACCAGTAGAGCCACTAATGTCCCAGTCCCGGTCCCATGATCTCACTGCTAAAAGAACATTCAGAATAAGATTACTGCTCTAATGATCTACAGGAGAGAAGGGGGTGAAGTCTGTTTGAAAAAAATTAACATGTTTAAAAACCTTTTTTCTCAGATGGGTTTTGTAGTTTATTGCTTACATTACTATACGATAAAACTACTGTAGTGGGTTAAATATGTGTGTGAAAATGTGGCTGGTGTGTGCCCTTTCCACTTACGCTTTGTCAGGTGCATGGTAGAAAAGGGACATCACTTTCACATCTGCACATTGTAACCTCAGGCCTTTGCTACGAGGCCTACATCAAAATAGAAAAAACATCCCCTTTGCTGAATGTTTCCAGTGTCACAAAGCACAACTATCTCTCCCCTTACTAGTATGGCCTGCCGTTATACTCGTTGGTTCATTCATCGCTCAGAGATTTGATGATTGGATTTGGCAACTAGTGACTCAAAGAATGAGAGGGAATCAAAAAATTTAATAATTTCACCAATTTCACCAATTTCACCCACCTGCCCACCATTTGGTGAGGGAATGAACTTTAAGGGACTAAGCCAAACAGGCCAAATGGCTGAATTTTTTTTGTACTGTATCGATACATTAAGCTGTCTTGATAATGTGAGTGAAAAGAGGCAAAGAAGGTTGCAAATGAGGACAAGAAACAGGAAAGTAGTGGTTGGTTGCTGTCAGTCCAGGGGTTTGAACTCTCGGTCAGAGCAGTGTGGAGATGGATACACCGGGCCGGCCACGTATTCTCTGTTGTGTGGCCCCCACTGAGATTATTGTGGTCTCTGATTCACCCCTCCATGGTATCCCATGCACTTACTCATTCTCAGAGCGCTGTGTGTGTGCAGAGCCCCCCCCGGTCAGCAGCCCTGGAGCTGTCAGATAAAGATTCACTCCCTTAAGATGTCCCCTCACTAACCAACAAAACATTGGAGTATAAATTAACAGATCCAACCCCCCTCCTCCCAAACAAGTCTCTGAGAACTGCCTGTATGACACACACACATGTAGACAAGGTTGTGTCTGTGTCTGGCCAACATTTGGTTATGCAGAGTGAGGTAAATTACATAAGATGTAATATAAAATAAACATATAAATATATCATATCAATGTAACAAAAAATAGTCTTCCTAATAAAATACAGTTCAACTGCAAGATTCACCGGAATTTCCAACGATGATTTCTTCTCTCCAGTGAGTCATCTCTCAGTGGGCTATACGTGAGTGTGTGTGTGTGTGTGTGTGTGTGTGTGTGTGTGTGTGTGTGTGTGTGTGTGTGTGTGCGTGTGCGTGTGTGTGTGTGTGTGCGTGTGCGTGTGCGTGTGCGTGGGGAAACAATGAGGTCCTTCCACGTGCATCATTTACGAGACTAAAGTCTGCTTAGTTAAACCTGCTGATACACAAATAAACAGACACACACATATGGGAGCCTTGTAAACACAAACACACACACACATACACACAAACACAGACAAACACAATCACACATGTGCGTGGGCAAGCCAACGGCCGCCCTCCCCTGCGTTACAGACATTCCACTCGCTGAAGGCCTCCCGCGGGATATTACCCCAGAGTTAAACTATTCTCCAACCCCTCTCTCTCCTGCCTTTCCATGTTCTCCCGACAGACTGACATTCAAACGCGACAATGCAACAATCCCCCTCAGAGTGCGGTGTAGTGCGTGGTCCCACCTCTTATCTGGGACGTCCTGGTGTTTTGCCGGAGCTCAGGCGTCTGTCAACGTTCCCTTCTCAGTAGAAAGACCGAAGAGCACAGGCACCGAAAAACAAAAGTCAATCCCCCCCGCCCCTTACTTTCCTTATCCCACCCATATGAACACCCACCACAATCTCAACTCACCCTATTGAATCTCCCTCCTGTGTTATCATAACTCTTTAAAATAATACCTAATTTGCCTATCCTGTGTTGCCATTCTTTCAGTTTTTGGTACTATTCTGCTATTCTAGTATACTTCTCTGGCTTCTCTTTCCCCTTCCTCTTCCTCACTTTCTATTAACACCCGCAGTGTAGATGATGCTTCCTGTTATTTCTGGGGGAGGGGCTTAGCAGAATTTTCACACCTACTTTCTACTTTCACAACTACCAGAGTGGAGGTGGCATTAAAAAGGAACTGGCAAAAATAAAAGATAACAGTTATTTGCTTCAGATAAGGGGAAGCTGTGCAGCAGGGGTGGGGTGGGGGGTGGGGGGGGGGGGGGGATAAACCACATGTTAGTTTCAACTACAAGTTTTCATACCTTTCGAATCTTAGAGCAACGCTTGAGACTTAATTAACGTTTACTAATCTGTAGATAATATATATATATATGTAATTTAATCAGACCTCCAGTGTGTGTCTGCTTGGGGCTGCTCTCTTGTTTGTGCCTGTTCTGTCTTATATGCGTATGAGAACAGTGTCTTCATCTAGCCGCATCTAGCCGCAAGGATAGGCATGGCTGCTGTTGGGTTAGGGTTAGAGTTAACCCTGCTCAACCAGCCTGGTGTGGCTGTCACTTCCCCAACTCACTTGCACTTTGAGTCCCTCCAAAAGCACCATATAATTATATGTATTATTATTGTTATCATTATTATTAATTCAGCATTGTGTTGTCTGGGACTACTGTGGCAACTGGCCCCACATTCAGATCTCAACTCTAATCTAGCATATTCTACTGTACTTTATACCCTAGCTACCCTACTTTTTTTGCTACTGCTCTACTTTCGCTTGCAAAGGATCAAGGGTTCTGTGCAGGTGCATCTGTTGCATGTCGTTGGCAGTGGGAGATAACCTCACCATCTAGAAGAAAGCCACATACTGTATCACTGTGTTGAATAATATTTATTTTATCTTTCACCGGAACTCAAGAAAATTCTATGGTGTGTTGAGTAATGCGTGTCTATAAAGAGTCATTAAGCATAGTGGTTAGCCATGTTGATAAGGTACGTACAGGAATAAATTACGTCCTATCACCAATGCAACCACGACAGCTACGGCAGATATGTTACCCCATTCACTTGCTCCCCTTTGTAACTACCGGGGCTCTGTAGATAGTCTCACTGATGAACTGAACTTTGCCTTATCTGCAGCCATTGGCTCTGTACTCTTATTGTAATTAAAAATCAAACAATGAAAGCGAAGCGAAGTTGAAGAATACCGCAAATGGCACTCAACTCAACATTAAGTCTTTCATCTTGCATGACATGACAGCATGCTCATCTACAAAACTGCATTAACTACTTCCAGGAAGGCTTAATTCTCCATTCTCATCAACTTAAACAAGAAAACCCGTAAGCATCTTTTCGACACTCTTGCATCCAGCACGTTGTTCAGATGCTATTTTAAGGGCGCATTTATAAAGTTGCTTGTGCACCTCGTGCATACACTTTGGTTCTCTCATCTAACTAGCCACACATTCTTGGTAAATTATTTGGGAAAGAACAGCTGATACAGCGGTAATAAGTTGTGGGACACATGCATATTAGGAACACAAGTCGATAACGTTAATGCATACAATACTGGTAAGAAACAATGTTTGTTATTGCGTATATCATTAAATAGAACCACAGTTACCGCATATCATATGTGTGTTAAGTTTTCTTTGCCGAAATTTAATTGAGACTCAGTGTTTCTGAAGTTGTGGAAGAAAACGCTATTCCATGTGTGAATTAGGACATATTATTTGGCCATAAACTGAGCCATTAGAAGTTTGCAATTCATGTAGTCATGCATCTGTCTCATCGGAGACTGCAAACGCGCTGTCAAAATAACAACTCGTCAGACTCAAATGCGCTCATTGCTCTTGAAGGGGAAGTGAGATGTAACACTCGAAATGGTTCATTGCACGTTACGCCCAAACCACACCTACGGGTAATTAGGCAACTTCAGACCAACCCTTTTTAGATTTGCGCCGGGCGCAAGAGTCATTTATGCGCCGGTAAAATTAGTAGGGTCTGTCTGCGTCCTGCAAGACGGAGGCGTAACTTGTAGTGGGCGTAACTTGTAGGAGGCGTAACTTGTACTAGGAGGCGTAACTTGTACTTTTCTAAATTGCGGTCCACGCGAGATCTTTCTCTTTTCGCGGCAAAAAAAAAGCCTTGGAAATCACGGTTCACACAAGATCTTCCTTGAAGTCGGATCTTCAGATTTTCATGTCAGTAAGTAAAAAGAAGCGGATTAACAAGAATGATTTTTTTTTGTTTTTACAAGCTTAATGAACTCTAGAACTAGGGCAGACTACTTGTGGTTGTGATACTGTTTAACATTCTTTACAAAATGTTTGAACGCTTACTGTGCATTCACACCAAACACGACGGGACGACAGGATCCCATACAAAGTGAACGTATAGACGCGTATCGGGTGAGAGAAAACCGGCGATAAGTTTTGATTTGTCGCGCCACACTTTCGCCGTGCACAGGCAAGCGCGTTCACGAGGATTTGTGGCGCGACAAATTCGCTCGAGTTGAAATATTTGAGCTTTGACGCGAATTTCACGTGATGACAGCCAATCAGCGTTCAACAGCGTGGCCACTGAGTCACATGTGTAACATAACAGCCAATCAGCGTTCAACCGTCAAACTCAGTGCAGTGCAGTCCGGGGTGAACTGCAGCATGAAGGAGAAAGTGAATGTTGCCGTTTGCGACTCCCGGAAATCTACGGATGGCTGTAGCGCGGGGAGCTCTCATAGGGATTGGGCTTCTCGGGGTTTGTTTACCGGCGTTGCTATGTTTCTGGTCTTGTGTGTTCCAACGGTTTATTAGGTAGGCCTATCCAATAAATCTCTGAGGGTTAGATTATGATGTGTGGCGTGACAAAACATCGGCGATAAATTTCGCGTTTGGTGTGAACGCACAGTTAGGCCTACTGTTTTAACGTTGGAAGAAACCCCAGCTTTCGCCACCTCGGTGAAGTTAGTTCGATGCACACGTTTGAGATGCACACTGAACAGTCACAAAATACTCTATACTGTACAGGCTAGTAGATGTTGCTTGCTTCTTTCTGCCCCGAGTTTGCACAGTGCAACAGTGATGACGTACCTGAGAAATCCATATATTGAAGACCGGCAAATATATATAAAATGAAGGCTTGTAATGTGAACGCTATGAAGGCTTTCTCATAACTGTTCTTGTCTTGTCTTCTATCTCATGCAATGCACATGCGATCAATAACAATATGTATTCAATAAAATTATTTGAATTATTAATCTGCTGTCTTTAATTCTTTGAATTATTAATCTGCTGTATTTTTGCTAAAGGGATAAAGTAGGCTAAACTTAAGCAGATTCCCCACGTTAAACTGCTATATGCATTACATGTCATTGTAAAATTGCAATAGGCTTCTTTTCTTAAATGCATATGACTCAGGGATGTCAGTTTCAAGTAAGGCTATGATTAAGCTAATCAAGAGCATATCAAGATTAAGCTAATAAAGAGCATATTTTTAAATGAGCGGGTCGGGTGCATTATTTTTATCTAAGGCCTAATATTTGAGGTCCGAGTTGCGGTCATGTATGTACCAGCGCACCACTGCTACATACAGATCACTTCCGCGATTTAGAAAAGTACTAGACACGCCTCAGACTACAAGTTACGTCTCCGACTACAAGTTACGCCTTCCACTACAAGTTACGCCTCCGACTACAAGTTACGCCTCCTACTACAAGTTACGCCTCAGTCATGCAGGACGCGGACAGATACTATTGGGTAAAATAGCGACATCGCCATAGAACCGTCCACAAAGCTACTTGCGCTTGGCGCTTCTCACTTGCGTTTCAGACCGTTAAAATAAGGCCCTAAGAGTCTGACTCAAACCAGACTCAGAATGTGGGCAGTCAGTCAATTCATGAAATTATTTTAACTCAAAATTTAAACCATTATAAAATAAATGTATACATACATTTTGATGCCGGTCAAGTTCTCTGATTTTGAATGCTCATACGGATGGGTGTCATTGTGTGTGTCTGACTATGTTAAAGTTTCTGATTGTATTGAAGCTTGTCTACACCTATGATTCAGGGCTATACAAATAAAATTTTACCGAATTTAATTACAGTTTTTTCCTATCGTTTTAGGCAATTTACCTAAACCATGTTCACATTCCCTAAACACTTCACACAGTGAGCATACCAGTAGACCATGTGAACCAAACTGTGGTTACTTGCCCCTATGCTAAGATACAAATGCTGGCAATGACGCCTTCTTCCAAATTTCATGGATACCTGCCCCAGTCAATGTTCACTACCGGCAAAACGCTGTGGAACTACAGCATATTTTACCAATGTTTAGATACTCTGTTCAAAACAGTGAACTTTCTGTTCAAAACCTAACTTATCAGTAATTTAGATCACTGTAGATGGAAAGATGCTGCATTTGGACAGACAAATGAAGTTACATGTTTGAATAAGAAAAAATATTTAGTTTATAGTTTATTTATTTTATTTTACAGTAATTTAGATTTTTTTCCCCCTGTGCACCATAGTTCTTGGTGAATTGGCATGGAATTACTTTTTTTACGTAAAAGCAACACTACATACAATGATCTGTACAAAACACGGAGGATAAGTTTTGCAATGCAAAACACCTGGTGGTCATTTCAGCTAAAGACCTACTCAGCTAAAGACCTACTCAGGTGTTTTACATGTAATTTGTGCCTCGTTGAAAAAGAGTTAGAAAAAATGTGTTTGTTAGAACACATTTTTTGACTTTGTAATGTATTTTCTGTTTTGTGTAACACTTGCACTGTGACAAAATCTCCAAAAAGTAAAGCACAGTGAAAAAAACTGTTGTGTTTGTGATTTGTTTCTGGATCATATATTACGTACTTACTGTATGTAATTTGCATTACAAAAACTGAAAATTGTTATTCTCAGTTTCTCATAAAACACTTACAGTATTTACTGTATTTACAATTACAGTATATTTACCACACTCAATTGTGACATATTTTGTGGGAGGTAAACCGACATATGAACACTGTCAGCAGATACTTGGCTTGGATTGTCATACTGTAATATTACAAACTTTATTACTGTAGTCCAAAGAAGTGTTTGTCTGTGTTTTTTCTCTTTTTTTCAATGCAACACTACAGGAAATCTATGCCAAACTGGAGGACACAGCAACATTTTATATATGCAATTGGCAATGCTTCAAGATGTTTTTTAGGTCATAGTGTTCTGAGAGGAAACATGTGTTAAGTTATGGCAGCATTGTTTGTGGTGTGGTTGTTGTAGTGCATTTTGCACCAAAGGTTAACAGATATGCAGAGGTGTGTGTCTCTAAAGCCCACTGTGTTAAGTGATAGGGAAAAGTGACCATAGTATGGGTACATGACCGAAAACGATAGGAAAAAACTGTAAATCACAGATTTATTTTTAGATTTTCAGATTTATTTACTAAAAGATTGGTGACATGAAAGTTATTTTGAAACCCAGGATGCACAGCAAATTCAGTCTGGCTTTGCCACATCCAGATCAATCGTAGCTGGCACGTTGGTCTGGGGAAGCTGCAGTCATTTTCTTCAGCACAAGAGGCGTGATCAACAGGCCTAATTCAAATTACTCTGTACGCGATTGGCTGCTTGCCGTTGCTTCCCTGTTGTCATTGTGTTAAACCAATAATCGCGACAATATCGCGCCAAGGGGAAAAGCCAGCTTGGTGATTGGCTCCTGCAAAAACGTAACGGAAGCAGAAAGAAATTTATTACTCTTCTCCAGACCCATGTGCACTCAAATTGCCCGCAGAATGGGCGGGGCTACCCAGTCTAGCTGATACACTCACACAACAATTAATAGCTCTCATATTTGGACCTGGGTAAATTGACTTGAGTTGTTCCACATTTAGCTTATGATGTCCAAAAACGGGCGTGGCATTATAACACACATCTGGGTCCCTAGGGGAGTACTTGGCAAATGGGCTCTCTCTGATCATAGCAACCTTGCTTCCCTCTAGTCCAAATATATAACTCCTCTCTGTTCAAACTGACGAAGCGGCCCTTCCCTCAGCTCAGCGTTACTGCCTGCCTGAGCGAGACGGGGCTGTCTGTGCTCCCTTCAAGCCTCTTCTGAAGCGGCCCTGACCCGGCCCGAGCTGTATGCAGCGATGAGGGGGGAGGAGAGGAACTTGGAGGAGAGTCTGGAGGCGCGCTTGCCAAGGTGCCTCCTGAACTCGGCGGTGAGGAAGTAGTAGAGCAGGGGGTTCAGGCAGCAGCTGAGGCTGGCCAGGCACAGCGACACGGGGTGGAACCGCGTGACGGCCAGCCTCAGGCCGCAGTGGGACACCACGTCCTGCGTCACCAGCAGGTACAACAGGAAGTTGACGTGGTACGGCGCGAAGCAGACGAGGAAGAGGGCGGAGCAGCCCAGCACCATCCGCAGGGCTCTCCTCTTGTCCTCGGCCGTCTGTCTGTCCGCCAGCGAATCCGTCTGGGAGACGGAGGAGGTGATGGTGAAGGTGCGTCCCCGGGGGAGGGGGTCCACCGGATCCTGGTACTGGGTCTTGAGGAGGGAGTGGACGATGCGGGCCGAGCTGTAACCGATGGCAGCCAGGGGAAGCAGGAAGCCAAGCAACTCTCCCAGAACCATAACGGTGACCGCCGTGGATAGGGACAGCTTACGGGTGGGCAAGTCTTTAAAACATTTGGCTTCAGGAGAGCCGGCGGCGCCGTACCCTGGGCTGGAGCCCGGGCTGGCGGTGGAGTGCGATCCGTAGGGGACGGTCCCAGCTGTTGATGCTTGGGTGGGAGAAGAGTAGGGGGAGTGGTTGAAACTGGTGTTGTTGTCATGGCCGCCCCTCACCAAGATGAAAGGGGAGCAGGCCATTCCAACCCCCAGCCAGACAATAATACTGATCAGCAGATCGTATCGCTTCCTCCAGCTGCGAGCGGAGAACGGCTTGAGCAGGAACACACACCGCTGCACGCTGATGCACACCTGAAGACAAAGGGGGGGCAGATGCTGTGGATTCATCCTCACTGGCCCTCAAAAACCCAAACTAGATTGAGCTCATCAGCTAAGAGTCGAGGGGCTGGACATAATGACAATAATACAAAACGATTGGATTATATTTAGGACATTTCATGTTTTTTCCATTTTGTCTGATTACCAATTTTCTGTTGAACTTTGTTTGAAATTCTGTCAAACTTCTATAAGACTTCCCCCCCACCATATCGTTACAGTGATGCTTTATATTGTTCGGTCTGAATTCTGATGGGCTGCTCACCAGGAAGACGATGGCAGCGTACATGTTGAGGTACTTCAGGTAGAAGCAGAACAGGCAGGCGGCGCGTCCAAAGGGCCAGGTGAGCGTGAAGTAGTAGTAGATCCTGAGGGGCAGAGAGAGGACATGCGCCAGGTCTGCAAAGGCCAGGTTGATCATGAAGATCAGCGTCTTCATTTTCTTGCTGTAGTAGCGTGACATGCAGAGAAATGAGAGAGAGATGGGTTATCCAAAAGGCTTAAACTGAGTACCATACAACTATACGTGAGTGTGTGTGTGTGTGTGTGTGTGTGTGTGAGTGTGTGTGTGTGTGTGTGTGTGTGTGTGTGTGTGTGTGTGTGTGTGTGTGTGTGTGTGTGTGTGTGTGTGTGTGTGTGTGTGTGTGTTTTTGTGTGTGTTTTTGTGTGTGTGTGTGTGTGTGTGTGTGTGTGTGTGTGTGTGTGTGTGTGTGTGTGTGTGTGTGTGTGTTTGTGTGAATAAATGTGCATCGGTAGAATACCTAATATGCCTGCAAAGGACCCAAAGTGCGACGGTGTTGAGCAAGAGTCCAGGGATGAAGAGGAACAGGTAGAAGTAGGTATACAGCGTGTCCATGGTCTCCTCCCAGCTGGCCATGTCATCGGGACACTCCGAGGAGATGTCCCCGGAGCCATTGTTTGAAGTCATTCTTTGCTCTTGTCGTAACGCCCTTCGTTTATCGAACCAAACACGTGGCCTTCCATGTGACAGAAGTCCAATGGAACAGTTTGGAATGTGACGAGTTGTGGTGAAATGTCTCTGATGGTAAGGTGTGGGGTGGTCAGCAGTCAGCCGTTCCTGTGGACACCGGTTCCGCACTCGCACGTCATTGAAGACACACCTGCAGCAGAACCAATCAGAATGCTCGTAATGAGAATGGGAATATGTGCTAAAAAACAAATAACTTCGGCTTGAATGTCAATCCAAAGCCCGTCCTCTCTTGTGCCGTAGAGTGAATGACTGTGGAGCTAAAAGGCCTCAGCCGCCAAGACTCAGACAGGAAGCACATTGGTGGAGGAGAGAGAGAGAGAGGGTGAGAGAGAGAGAGAGCGAGAGAGAGAGAGAGAGAGAGAGAGAGAGAGAGAGAGAGAGAGAGAGAGAGAGAGAGGGTGTGAGAGAGAGAGAGAGAGAGGGTGTGAGAGAGAGAGAGCGAGAGAGAGAGAGAGAGAGAGAGAGAGAGAGAGAGAGGGGGTGTGAGAGAGAGAGAGAGGGTGTGAGAGAGAGAGAGAGGGTGTGAGAGAGAGAGAGAGAGAGAGAGAGAGAGAGAGAGAGAGAGGGTGAGAGAGAGAGAGAGAGAGAGAGAGAGAGAGAGAGAGAGAGAGAGAGAGAGAGAGAGAGAGAGAGGGTGAGAGAGAGCAATCATTCAGCTTATCCCCTAAACCACTGCTCTGTTATCTGTCAAGGCGAGACCTACGCCCTTCCTATTCGGACCCTTGCCTGGAGGGGACATGACGGCCGAGGAAGCAAGAAAGAAAATATAAAGCATACAGTACATGGGCAACAGGTACTTCACATTTAGACGTGCACATCTCCTATAATTCAACATACATTTTGAAAATTGGAGTATTTAAAACAAACGGATGCAAATGCTTAGTCAAATTTCACCTTTTTTCAATGTAGGGTGCTGCTGAGGCTACGGACGACTTACCTATATTTTCTGATGCATAAACAACACTACATTCGAAGGCACATTCAAATAATTATCATGACTTACACTTTCCAAAAGTAACATCTGCGGGGTCACTTTGTTTTCTGGTGTGTGGCTCTCCTCTCCAAAAGTAAGCCCAATGGCAGGCTGTTCTCAGCGGGCAGACGGTCCACCTCGGCCCTCCTCTTCATACATGCTACACCAGCTGACACAGATGCACGACTTTTGAAACCTAGGGGATAGCTCAAGCACTACCCTCCGCATTACGGCTCTTACGATTTGACAAGGGCTCGGAGAGACTCTGTCCAGGTGGCTGTCTCACGATGTGCCACTCATGTTAACCGCAGTACAGTGACAAAAGGAAGTCGTAGTTTTGTAGTGACACACGTGTGGGTGCTGCTGCAGCATCCACTAAAGCGTGATGTTGTAACTCGGTTGCACAAGGAAGGGAAACTGTGAGAAGGACGCGCACACAAAGGCGGATGTGTTCATAGCTTACAGCCAAATGTAGAAAAAAAGGGTTTGAGGTTGATGGATATAGATAGACACAAACAGGTACACACACACACACACACAGACACACAGACACACACACACACACACACACACACACACACACACACACACACACACACACACACACATGCACGAATGGAGGGACAGTTAGGTAGAAAGGGAGAGAAACAGATGGACTGGCCAACAGACGGACACAGAAAAACAGATCTTGATCAGACAGAAGGTGGTCAGACAGACAGACTTAAATGTCTTGCCTTTAATGTATCGTAGAGCAGGTTTTAAGCCTATATTATGAGAGCGACCCGTAGTGGTTTAAATTTCCAACACTCTAGAAGAACATTGTGGTTATTAATGCCTTCGTGTTAATAATCATTATCATAATCGTAACACTCTCAACATACTTGGTTAATATTGTGACGGCCCTTTGGCGTCATCTAGTGGTCATGATGTCTTCTGACCACTGATCATTAAGGCCATCACCCACACTTGCTGGTTCGACGATAAAGTCTTCTCTTCCCTTGTCGGTTTGTCACATGACCATGATCAATGTTTGGTTTTGAGTATTTGTTAACATTATTGAGAAATACATTTAAAAATGGTTATGGTCATTATTTGTGGTCATCCCATTTATTGTGAGACCCAAGAGCCAGGTTGTGACAATATAAACTCAAGACAGCTCAATTTTATTTGTATAGCCCTTAACACACCTACAGCCTCTGTTACAGCTTTACGGGCCCTATTCGAAACACTCACTACGCCAAAGGAAAACAAAAAACAACCTTAATTTGCAAGGTAAAAATTCTAGAAAGAATGCAAGGTGAGAGACCCATCCTCCAGGGATGTGACTCATTTTTTACCATTGTACATCGTGATGGGGTGTTGAGCAAGCTGGTAGCCATCAGGGGTGGCCAGGCGTCCCCTCATAACCACACCTTCCTCTTACCCCTTCCCCTTACCCCTTCAAAACAGGGGGGAAGGGTAAGGGGAAGGGGTAAGGGGTAGAAATGGGATTGGGCCTTAAACTGACTAGACTGGGAAGGATGGACAAGGAACATGTAGGTACCCACTAAGCTGGTTACCTGCGCAGCAGGAGTAGGCTGGTGCTGGCTATAGAAGCAGGCGCTTTACGAAGAAGTTGTGCGCATCTGAGCAGGCTGTCACGCCATTCAAGATGTTAGACTTTGTGGAGCGCCATTTGCGTTCTAGTTTTCTGCAGCCTGGTAGGACGTGCGAGTGTCTTTATTGAATCACGGCGCTGGCGTCGGCAGATCCCTGCTTCCCTGTTCTGCAACGCACAACATAAACTTTTTTTCACTTCTGTTTGTCTTGTTCCTGTTTGTGTGTGATTGAAACATGAAACAGTTCCTGGTGGATGTAAGATTACAATGAATCCTTGTGTGTGTATTTCGGAGTGAAAAGGGGACGCAATGAAAGACTACAGATTTTGTGATTTTGACACATTTCCAAGGTATCTGTTCAGTATACTATACAGACCTGAGAGGCCCCCACAGTACGCTGCCGAGACACGAAATAAGTTGGAAGTGGGGAAAGTGCTTCAAGTATTCTCTGCCCATCTAGGGACAGGAATCAACATCTGTTAGTGCTCGGGGCTGCAGCTGGGTATGACTGTGAATACAATGGGGACAGCACCACTAGAGGGAGGTGATTCTCTTTCCTTCAGTAAGCATGTTAAGTAAAACCCACTTAAAGCCAAATCAACTGGCCGAGGTATTTTCGCCACCATTTGGCCAAGTACAAAATAAATCCACATGTGCACTTAACTTGTATATCTTCCTCCCAGTGTTTATTCCATTGTGGCTGTTCTTCAGTCGGCAATAAGTCTCACACTATTTTTTACGTCGGCGTAGGATATCATCATAATATGTGGGACATGCTTTTTGTAATCATAATAGCTAATTTACCCAAAGGATTTCATTTTATCTTTAGCAAAACAAAAAACAGCTCCTCCAATTACTACGTTAATTACTTTGGATTACATCTGTTCATTGCCTGTTTATCTCACTGTCTCTCAGGACCTCTGCACTAGTTGAAGATGATCATTTTAGGAAGATACCGATATGAAGGTCATATCCAAGGGGATTTCAATATCAGCCAATTTCATTGTGTATACTTCCCAATTAGTGTCTGGCAAAAGGCTCATAGATTCGATTTGTTATCTTGTGGGCCTTGTTGTAACCTCGTTTACAACATGTACATGTAATAAAAGCACACACCCAACAGACAAAGACAAATGAACGACTCCATCTTTAGATTTTCTGACAACAATGTAATATTTTCCTTGAATAGGTAATTGTGTGACTGTGTGTTTGAGTGTGTGTGTGTGTGTGTGTGTGTGTGTGTGTGTGTGTGTGTGTGTGTGTGTGTGTGTGTGTGTGTGTGTGTGTGTGTGTGTGTGTGTGTGTGTGTGTGTGTGTGTGTGTGTGTGTGTGTGTAAAGCAGTGTGTGTAAGAGACTTAGAGGCCAGATTAAGACGGAGACGGCTCTTTCAGCAGGAAACAATGGACCATTTCTGTAGTCATAATAAGCATTAGGCCTCTGGTTGAAACAGCAGCACACGGCAAATAGCTGGGAGAGATTTTTCCAGAAATGATGAACTCCACCACGCCAAACTTCACTAATTATTGCAATTAGGGCTGCAACTAAAGATTATTTTCATTGCTGATTTATATATAGATACATTTTTTATTCAACCGATTTAGTTTACAATTACTTGAATGATTATTTATGGAATTAGCTCCGAGATGAGAAACTCCACCACATCAACCTGCCTTCACTAAAGATTGAAATTTGGGTCTGCAACCAACGATTGCTTTCAACCTATGGAGTTGAATAAACCAATTGTTGTCTTGTTCATAAAATGCCGTAATAATGGCACCCACCAATAATATATAAATAAATAAATATATGTATTTATTTATTTATATATAACAGTAGCCAGGTCCAATGGTGATGTCTTTCATTTACTTTCATTAACTCTGTCTGACAAGCAGCCAGGACATGAAGTTGAATCAACCAAAGAACTGCCTTTCTGAAGCACACTTTGATTGTTATCATTATTTGCCAAATGATTCATTAATTTTCTGTAGGTCAAAATGCTGCACAAAACCTTTCAGCTCTGATTTAATGATTGGGATTACTCTCCCAGTGAAGGCATTTATATCCATTTAAAACAGCAAGGTCAGAACAGGGACTGGCCTGCAACAATGAATACATCTAAGAAAATAGTTGAGTTTAGAGGTTTAATGGCTCCTTCCATGTGAGTCACTCTCCTCCACAGGTCAGGATGGTCAGCTGGCCGGGGAGCAATGAAACTCGTAACGCGAGGCGGTGTCCTTGTATGAAGCTACTACTCTCAATCCCAGGATACAGCTTGAACAATACAACAATAAAAAAAAAGGCTGCAGGCTTAGTGTGTGTTTGTTACAAGCATGGTCGTTGTGGCATGTCGCAGCGACAAGGACAAACAAAAATAACAATCTCAAATCTTATTCGCAATAATCCAGTGCATTTGTGTGCGGTGTATTGTGTGCATGTGTAGTAGTCATTTGCCCTGTATATCTCTGTACAAGCCTAATAATACTTATATTTTTCCTGGAGGTACCCTGGAGCTACCATGACCCCGGTCCATCACAAGGCTTGTTATGGCATGGTACCACCTCTAGTCCCGACGGTAAACACCTAACTCCTTTCACGCATTCCTCCTCCCTTCCATTTCGTAATCCGTAAAGCCCAGGCCGAACCTCAGGATTTACCCAAGGACGACTAATCTGCTGAGTTATGTGTTTGTCAACCCGCTCTAAAAACCACCGGCTCACAGCCTTATTTTCTCAAGCTCCGGGTCCAACTCTTTCGAGGAGTTTCGAGGTCATTCAGGGGTGCATCCTTACATATTCATCCCGTCTCCGGTCCGTTCTCCTCTTCTCCCGCCTCGCCCCATCAGAACTGGCTCTCAGACTGCCGTGTCTCTTTGCCGTTGCTGGCGGGCTCGGGCGTGGTGTACCTGGTGAGCGTGCCCGTGCCCCCCTGGGTGTCTGTGTCCGCACTAAGGTGGGTCTCGCTGCGGGGGATGCTCTCGTGCCGCGCCCCGGAGCCCTTCCCCCCCGCGGTGAGGCTCTTCTGGAAGCTCTCGGAGGTGAAGTAGTACACCACGGGGTCCAGGCAGCAGTTCAGGCTGGCCATGCACAGCGTGATGGGGTAGAGCGTCCGGGCGAAGCGCTCCACGCTGCAGCTGGCCAGTGCCTGGGTGCGCACCAGGGCGTAGAGGAAGAGGATGGAGTTGTAGGGCACGAAGCAGATGATGAAGATGCCCAGGTGGACCAGGATCATGCGCAGGACGCGCCTCTTGCTGTCGCAGCCGTGGCCCGCAGAGGCGGGCTGGCGGAGTGTCTGCAGCACCAGGGAGGAGCACACCAGGTTGGCCAGCAGGGGGAGCAGGAATCCAAAGACCTGGCCCCAGTTGTAAACAAACGAGCGCTTAAACATTTAGGGTTCCAAACAAAGACATTAGACACTCAATATCCTTTTAACCTCAAAAAGGAACACTTTCTCGTGCTTGCATCACCAAGGCAAAGCGTTGGAAACAGTCCACTACTTGTAGGATCAGCCATCTAAGTTCTCGGATGATACCAAAATCAAACATGATATATGGTAATGATTTTGGTAATAAAACATCATCCCACGAACCAGTGTCAGTGCGGACACCACGCCCACCCACGGACTCACCTCTATGAAGATGGTGATTTTGGACAGGTAGTTCTGCCAGGTTTTCTTGGAGAAGCCCTCGAAGCAGGTGGTGGCGCGGTTGGCCCGGTTGATGGTGGAGAAGAAGGTGACGGATATCCCTCCGCCCACGATGGTCAGCCACACGGCGGCGCACACCACCGCGGCGTTGCGGCGAGTGCGGATGGAGCGCGAACGGAAGGGGTACACGATGGCCAGGAAGCGGTCCACGCTGATGCAGGTGAGGAAGAGCATGCTGCCGTAGATGTTGGTGATGAAGGCCGTGCCCGAGATCTTACACAGCCCGTCCCCGAACGGCCAGTGGCGGTTGACGTTGTAGAAGACCTTGAAGGGCAGTGTGATCACGAACACCAGGTCGGAGAGCGCCAGGTTGGTCATGAACATGGTGGTCTCGTTGCACATCTTCATGCGGAAGCAGAAGACGAAGAGGGCGGCGCAGTTGGTCACCAGGCCCAGGACGAAGACCACGCTGTAGACCACCGAGTACAGGTTGTACTTGAAGGAATCGTCGATACCGCAGTCCTCCATGCCCGTCTCGTTGATCACCAGGCTAGCCATGACGCTCGCTTTCCCGGGAGAGAGAGAGACGGAGAGAGGAAGAGTGAGAGGGAGAGCGTCCTCTGATCAGGTGTGCAGGGAGGTCGTAAGAAACGGATCCCTAACGGTTGCAGTTGGTGGGGGGGACGATGAAGGGTCCACCAGTCAAGCCATCATGGACGCTTGTAAAAGCAAACGCACGCAGACACACTCAGGATGCAGGAGGGTCCGCCGGCTGTGTTCTCCTGAAGGGAGAAAGGAAAAAGCACAAGGTCACTTCCTCCCAATAAAACCACAACAAGGCCCTGAGACGCAAACCGGCTTGTCTAAGAAACCTTTAAGACGGTGGGGTATTTGTTAAGGGTTGCATGTTATTAATGTTGCACTCAACCTTTAACATGGGCCGACCATATGAAAGAGACAGTGTAAAAATACTGTGAATGATATTTAGACAATATTAAGCTAATTATAAAATGTATTAAACCAAAGCTTGTGGTTTTAAAACATGATTTGTTAAAAGTATTTAGGCCTCATGTTTATCACATATTTTAAATTTGATCAGGCGCAGTTCCTTTAATTTTGGAAGCCACTGTTAGCCAGACAATTGCTTCAAACAAAACTGAATGTCTGAAGCGACAAATAATATAATCATAAGCCCACGATTTAACGTATGCATGAAAAGACACAATGTGTCCTTCATCCCGCCCAACAGGGCAGAATCAATTTTGAATACTGAAACAACGTTCATACAGTATACTGTAATCATGAATGATGGATTGCACTTGAATCATACGTTATATAAACAAAACAAGAACGTTTAGTCATGTCCAACTTATCAGAAATCACAAACCATTTCCATAAAGATGTTTCCAAATAGAAGATCAGACAATAAGAAGATCAGGTTCCTGATAGCAATATAATAAAATGCCTCCATTGAACCGAGTGAAAGGCTCTCTGTGTGAGCTCATGTCCTAGGGCTAGTTCTTGTGCGTAAATGCTTGATTCAAATGTTCTGTTTTGCGCATTGCTGTGTTGGCTCAATGTTGAAAGTTGAATGTTAAGTGTTGCACGTAGCGTTGTTGGAAGTCAGTGAAGTGACAACAAGAGCGATTCCAGGTCCCTCCGTCTGTAGCTATGGCTATAAACACTTCCCAGTGTTAATGCTTAACCCTTCACCCTACACGTTTGCAGCCATACACACCGTCAACCCTTTCTCTAACGTACCCTTCCAACCGGGTAGGGTGAATCTAAATCCAATTCCCTTCAGAGCGCAAATGATTGATTCTTCATTTGAAGAGATTGAGGTCAAGCTGAACTCTGCTGTTATCAAGGGGCTGGTTATTCTATGATAAGACAATGTGAGGGTTATTCATGGGATAACTGTACAACAAGGAAAACATCCTGCCTTGCAACCAGCTCTGTTTCCACCCACTGTAACAATGATGTCTTGAAACGTTAGGGTCGTCGTTATACTGCTGCAGACAATAATCTGGACCTCAAGGATTTGTCCTTGATTGGTCATTCTCTGTTTAATTTATGTTTAGGTTGTGATTACGTAATGTTTGGGTAATGATTAGGTCATGATTAGATAATGTTACGGTAATTATAAGGTAATATTTAGGTTATGATTAGGTAATTATTAAGTAATGTTTGGGTAATATTTAGGTTATGATTAGGTTATGATTAGGTAATGTTTGGGATATAATTAGGTTATGTTTAGGTTAAGATTAAGTTGATTTAGCTACGATCAGGTTATGATTAGGGTTATGAGGAGTTATTGTTTAGGTTATGATCAGGATATGATTAGGTAATGATCAGGTTATGATAAGGTTTTGATTATGTCATGATTATGTTATGATTAGGTAATGATTAGGTCATGATAAGGTTATGATTAGGTTATGATAAGGATGATCAGGTTATGATCAGGTTATGACTATGTTACGTTTAGGTGATGATGACCTACCTAACCAAAAATGCAAATGAACACACACACACACACGCACACACACACAGACACACGCACACACACACAGACACACACACACACACGCACACACACACAGACACACACACACACACAAAGACAGAGCTGTGTGTGGAAGCTGTCCATCAGTCTAGTCCTGTGCCAGCTGCAATGTGACATCTTTACTACGGTTTCACACGCCTCCCTAAAAGCCTCCACTCACTGTACCCTAGCGCACACACACACAAACACACACACACAAACACACACACACACACACACACACACACACACACACACACACACACACACACACACACACACACACACACACACACACACACACACACACAAACACACAAGAACAACAATCACGCATACACACACATATCAATTACCTAATCATTCACTATTACACACGCTGCCATCAAACATAGGTACTGAGACACAAAAACACACGCTGTGAGGTCGGATGTGTACTTATGTATGTGTGTGTGCGTGTGTGACTTTGTGTGTGTGTGTGTGTGTGTGTGTGTGTGTGTGTGTGTGTGTGTGTGTGTGTGTGTGTGTGTGTGTGTGTGTGTGTGTGTGTGTGTGTGTGTGTGTGTGTGTGTGTGTGTGCGAGTGTGTGTGTGTGTGTGTGTGTGTGTGTGTGGGGGAGGGTGTGCATGTGTCACAGTCAGGGTCTTGACAGCTGCACCGTGACAGTGTTTCCCCCTTCGTTCTTGCCGGCTGCGGGCGGCAGACTCTGAGAACATAGCCTCTGGGAGACTGCTTTAAACGTATCAGATTCAGGTTCTGATCGCATCCAGCTGTTGCTTTCTCTCACACACAGCGACAAGGAGGACTTAAAAGCCAAGGATAAACACTCATAAAACCTGCTAAGCTGTATTACAATTTATGGCCAAATAATGATCCCCTCCGGATACGTGTTAAAGTTTGGAGCGATTTCCATTAGGCCTACATAGGTCACGTGACGGGGCTACATTAAAGCTTTATGTCGGACAAGAACGCAGGAAACAGTTTTACCGTTTGTGTGGCAGGCCTACATAAGACTACATAAGATAATTAAGGAATATTATGCTATTTAAGTATCTTCAGTAAAAGTTTAAAAAGTTGACCACAGACCTAAGCAAAAGATGTGCAAAAAATTGGGACATTTTAAGAACTGTAATGTTGCAACTATTTACCTATTTAACATTAGCATTTCAATGACTAATCAAATCTAAAATCTCTAATTGTCACATTTCAAACGTTTCAACAGTTTCATATGGTTTACCATATATTGTAGGACTATTGTGTTTTTTTTTATCAAACATTTTATACACATTTTCAATGCATGATCACAGATCGCAACACAGGAGCTCACTCTGTGTCTTTGAATGAGCGCTAAAACAAACACGTTTCTAATCATCCTACACATCAACATTTACCCAGCAAATAAGATGACAGCTCACCTCTGGTTGTATGGCAGCAGAGCAGCGGTGCAGCTGTCAACAGAACACCTCCATAGGCAATTAAAATGATCAATGAAAATACTGACATAAGTTCATAAACTTTGCGTGAGTCTGCGATAGTCCAAACTCTTTTTCTTTTGACTCCAGTGCCGACGAGAGCAAAAATACCGACCAAATGATAATAATTGACGAGCCTTCACTGAAATCAGACATAAAAAAACCTTGCGGTCGTAACTATCATTTAACTCCGACGACTCGCTCCGCTTTGGATATGCTGTCGGGAACGCGTCAAATCCACCGCGCGCACTGTTCACTGTGTGCGCGTCCTGGCTCGGGCTCAAGGCTTGAGCGCGTCTGTGTCTATGGGGTGCGTGCTGTTTGTGGATGTCGACGTGTTCGCACGTGGGGCGAATATAAGTGGCTCGAGGGAGTCTTTTTTGCCTGGCCACAGGAAACGAGACAATAGCACCTCGGTCGAGCGCAAGGGGGGACCGCGGGGGAGTGAATGGCGAACCGTCGAGAGGAGGGAGTGAGACGAGGGCAGGCTGCCTGTGTCACCCCTGGCTAAATTAAGAAGCTGGTAGCTATTTAAAAAATAGTGAACCTGGAATTTTGTGTCGTTTTTTAAACGTGATAGCAGGATGTAAAATGATTGTGGTATAGACCTTAGAAGGCCAAGTGTACTGATCTGGATGGATCCGGTTTGGACAAAGACGCAGCTCACTTTTGACCTATAGCCTAATTGGAATTTGATGACACATTTGCAAAAATATCTACTTCTATCATCTACTATAATAAATATACATTTTATCTTCTGCAAAACAAATGCTAAATAATATCAAGATTTAGTTCTGCTTAATTGTATGTCCTATAGTAATTGTTTGTTTTGTAGAATAGGCATACCTACCTAATGTACTAGAACTTGGATAATACTTCAAATACTACGCTGACATAATATAATAGTAAGTAATAGGCTATGTGAAATAAATAGTATATAAATCATAGTACAATAAAACGTGCATGGAAATACCCCAAAACACCTTAAAATACAATTTAAGATCAACAAAGGCTTCTACAAAATCTGTTCATTTTTGTTCAACATCTTATGTTTCTTCTATCAGAAGTTCATGTGAAACACGCCTCATTAAAATATGGTGCGATACCTGTTTATCAAAACAACAGTGCTTTTCTGGGGTTCCGATCAAAGCCCTGCCCATTTTTACGCTGCAATCTAAAAGTTTTAGATTACCAAAGCCGCTATTTATAATCAGGTGACTGGTTGGGCGGTGTACAGGTTACCATTGTGTTTTGGCTGGCATGGGGCTGTATGTCCACACTGTGTGTCTTTGTGTGTGTGTGTGTGTGTGTGGGGGGGGGGGGGGGGGGGGGGTTGTGTGTGTGTGTGTATGCAGTTGTGTATGTGTGCGCGTGGAGGCTTGACATAGCGGAAGTGGCCTTTATGGGGGGGAGAGTCTGACAGACTGACCACTCGACAATAGAGACAGAGGACAGGACATCCTGCTTACTGCATGAGCTCAACACACAGGCACAGGCAGGACACGCACGTATGAGCGTGCTTGTGTGATGGAATGCAAAAGGTTTTGTGTCACACACTTTGATAATTTGATTGCGTAACATAGCTTGTTTGTTTTTATTGTTATGTGACCTGAGAGGGGTCAGATAACAAAAAACATTTTAATAGTTTGGTCAAGGTTAAACACCGATGTACAAAATGTCCACCTTTTGTTGAAGTAAACAATATCTCTTCGAGGAAGATGCCCTAAAACCTCTCAGAGGGATTGGTTGGTGTGTTCGAATGACCACTCCAGAACGAACACGATTCAGCCCACCACCATGTTCAACAAAGTCACCTGCTTTTCGCTTGCCTATTAGTATGCCAGAAAACAGTACACATATGTAGTAGTAGGTAGAGCACGCAGTGTGCAGTAGCAGATGCAGCCCATAATACTTGTGTAAGTGGATAAGTGTCCCTTAAATCTCTCCTGTAACACTGCTTTCCCAAGCTTTATCTCTTTCTTTCCCCCCCATTTCTGTATCCCCCCCCTCTCTCTCTCTCTCTCTCTCTCTCTCTCTCTCTCTCTCTCTCTCTCTCTCTCTCTCTCTCTCTCTCTCTCTCTTTCACTCTTCCCCCCCCCCCCGCCCTTGTCCCCAGTCTTCTTTAGTGTCTGCTAACGCAAACAAGGCCCTGGCTTCTCGATTCACTACAGTCAGAACAAAGCCCCCCCCCCCCCCCCCCCCCCCCACCTCTATCTCTCCTCTTTAACGAGACGATGCGTTGTCTTTTTTCTCCCGGGTGTTTCCTTTGCGTCTCTCCACCTCTCCGTTCCTCCTCTCATTCATTGGGAAGTGCTAGGGGTTAGGAGCAGCACCTCATGCCCAACATACTTGGCCCCTGACAACAAGGCGCAGACAAAGGCTAACAGTCCAGGAGCAGGGCCTTACAGACTTTATCGACTGAAAATAACACGGCCCAAGTAGGGCTTGTGTGTGTGTGTGTGTGTGTGTGTGTGTGTGTGTGTGTGTGTGTGTGTGTGTGTGTGTGTGTGTGTGTGTGTGTGTGTGTGTGTGTGTGTGTGTCTGTGTGTGTGCGTTTGTTTCCTTGTCTTCATCACTTTCTATCTCTCTCTGACTGCCCCTCATTAATGTCTCTCTCCTGCTCCTTCTTTCTCCCTCCCTCTCTCTCTCTCTCTCCCACACTAAACCTCTTCCCCTCTCTCTCTCTCTCTCCCACCCATCACCTCTCTCACCCTCTCTATCCCTCTGTAACGCGAGGGTTCGGTATGCGGTGGTGGATCACTCTCCATGAGAATCAACAGCAGGATTGGAGACGGATGACTTTCTCACGCGGTACTTTACTTTTCCTCACGACTCACAACAACTCCACTTCCTTGTTCGGCCCCCCTCCACGTGATCTCTTTCCCACCCTTCATCCCTCCCTCTCTTTCTCTCATGCTCTTTCTCTCTCCTCTCTCTCCCTCCTCCTCCCCCACCCCCGGTCTCCTCTCCCTCGTCCTTCCAATGCCGCTCGAACCCGAGCCCTTGCCCCTTGTAGTGGACGTCCAGCGCCGGTCCTCTTCACCCACACTGACCCGCCTGCAGCGGAGGGGAGCAGTTCAGCTGCTGCTCCTGCGCCTGGAGGGGCCGGTGACGGGGGAGGGAGGGAGGGATGGGGTGGGGGGGGGGGGGGTGGGGGGGAGTTCCCCTGTTTACCCAACAGCACTGATGAGGTGCTGCATGAGCAGTCATGGGTGCATGAGCATGCCCTGATGAGAGACAGGCTGGAGGGGGGGCGAGACAGACAGACTGGTCCCACTGGTTAATTTTGGTTACTGCTATCCTTGGTTGGTTACTAGGGGTTAGTAATGGTTATCATTGTTTATTGCCATCCTGGTTGGTTACTACTGTTTGCTATTGGTTACCGCTGTCCTGGTTGGTTACTTCGGGTTGTCCTGGTTGGTTACTATTGTTTACCTCTATACTGGTTGGTAACTACTTGTTTGTGGTTATTATTGAGTACTGCTGTCCTGGTTGGTTACTACTGGTTTCTGCAGTTCCGGTAGATTACTACTTGTTAATGCTATCCTGGTTGGTAACTATTCATTTTTGCTATCCTGGTTGGTTACTAATGGTTACTTATATATTTGTCTGATCTCGGGGTTGGTTAATACTGGTTAGTGGTTATCATTGTTTACTGATCTCCGGTTTGGTTATTTGAAAAATAAAGAGTAGGCCTACACAGTTATTATTTAAAGACTGCTATAAGGTTGTTATTATAGTATACAATCAGTGGGTAATATTGGATTTATTTAATCAAACATTTTTGGAGCAGCTATCATTATCATAATTTTCGCTTCCTTAAATTCTAGATTCTGTAACCCACTGTGACCATGTGATTATATTGACAATTCTTAATATGGCCGCCTTAAAAGTGTGATATTATTTTAACGTTACCTTAATCTGCCCGGATTTATTTAGTGCTCACAATAAGACGTGTGTTGGTCATAATGGGTAAGTAATGATATTCTTATGTAATGATATTCTCAGGCCCCGTCCACACGAAGATGAAACGGGCGAAACCGTTACGGTTTCGATCTATCCGGTTTCGAAGTATCTCCGTAAAGACAAAGCCAAGCGAAACCGGATAGATCTGTAGAAACGCTGTAGTAAACATTCCAGGCCCATAAGGGGCGCTGCTTCTGGTACACAAATCCAGAAGAAGAAGAGGCGAGCATGCGCATAAAGGCTGCCCCCCGAACCACTAACAACACAAACAAATAGCTCTTCTATGATGGCGAACTAGATTCTCAATAAATAATGGCTTAGCAACCCAACAAGGGACATAATATGCTGCAGAACGATTACAAGCTTGTAGTCCACCATCATCTTTTTTGTTGTGATTTCTGAGACTCCGCGGGCTTAAGAGCCATTGGCTAGGAGGTCGAGGGGTGGGGCGATGATGTCATGGTTTGCGGTTTCAGTCGGTTTCAGGCGTCCACACGAAACCAAAACGAAACCGGATAGATTTGAAACCACCTCCGAGGGTTGTTTCAGAAGTTTGTGGTTTCGGTCAGCGGATTCGCCGGCTTCGTGTGGACAGAGGGCCGAACCGTACAAGACCTTTGAGGTTTCGCCATGAAATCGGCTTCGTGTGGACGGGGCCTTAGTGTGGAGACAGGGAAGCGGGAAGTGGGGGTGCTTAGGGTGCTGCAGCACCCCCCCCCTGGCGGCCTCTGGCTGTAACTGCAAGTGAGAAGGTTTTATGAACAAATCAATACTTTTTTTTTTTTTTTAATAATTTTATCATACAACATGATTTTTCATTTAATTATTGACATCCACCCTTTTTATGATATTTATCATATTATCATTTCATTTTATTTAGAACATTGTCTGAGTAGGCTGACGTAGGCTATGACGCACAACGCAGAACTGTCAATAGCTGAATATCGTACTATGCTGATTTTACATAAGCATGTTGGTGTTCAACATCTGTTGTAGTGAACATTCTAAAACTGGTGTAAAATGTTGCTGCCATATTAATAGACACGTTGAATGTTATCGTTATGATTCTGGAATCCTGCACGTAAACTGGTTGGCAAAAAAAGAGCAAAGACGGACGGTTCACTTGACGGAGAAACCGTCACTTTCCTCATATCAGACAACTCGTAACTCTGGATGAAAATAAAGGCTTTCTTTTATTGTCACTCTCCTTTTAAACCTTTAGAAATAACCTCCTAAATCCTTGTTATAACGCTGTGTGGGGGGGCGAGACAGACAGACTGGTCCCACTGGTTAATTTTGGTTACTGCTATCCTTGGTTGGTTACTAGGGGTTAGTAATGGTTATCATTGTTTATTGCCATCCTGGTTGGTTACTACTGTTTGCTATTGGTTACCGCTGTCCTGGTTGGTTACTTCGGGTTGACACTGTCGTTTTTTATTGGTCGTCATGAAAAAAAACGACAGTGTTACCCCTTGTTTTTATTCATGACGACCAATAAAAAAAGGAACAGTGTTACCCCTTATGTTTTTTTTCATGACGACCAATAAAAAAAGAAACAGTGTTACCCCTTATGGTTTTTTTCGTGACTACCAAAGAAAAACGACAGTGTTACACTGTCGTTTTTTATTGGTCGTCATGAAAAAAAAAACATAAGGGGTAACACTGTCGTTTTTTATTGGTCGTCATGAAAAAAAACGACAGTGTTACCCCTTGTTTTTTTCTTGATGACTGATAAAAAACGACAGTGTTACCCCTTATATTTTATTTGACAAAGAGAACAGTGTTACCCCTCATGTTTCATTTGATAAAAACGACAGTGTTACCCCTTGTGTTTTTTTTCATGACGACCAAAGAAAAACAACAGTGTCACCCCCTATGTTTTATTTGATAAATATCGACAGTGTTTTCCCCTTATATTTATTTCATGACGGCCGATAAAAAACGACAGTTACCCCTCATGTTTTTTCCATGTTGACCAATAAAAATCGACAATGGCACCCCTGTCGACGTTTTTGCAGGGATCGGAACATAAGCTGTTTAGAGTGTTAACCTCCAAACTTAACAATGCACCATCAAGACACCGGTTAAAGTCATCACAAAGGTTATACTTGACTTTATAATGCGCATGAAATAGAGAAAATAAACTTCCAACCGAGGTCATCAACCGGACTTGAACCCCGGTCTCCAGGGGGTTAGGCAGAGTGCACCCCACTGCACCACTGAGGCGATGACAATATGCAATAATCAATCATAAATAAAGAGGATATGCATGACATTAAAATGTATGTGTATTTCTATTATTTCCCTTATGTTTTTTTTCATGACGACCAAAAAAAACAACAGTGTTACCCCCTTTATGTTTTTTTTCATGACGACCAATAAAAAACAACATGGTTACCCCTTATGTTTTTTTTCATGACGACCAATAAAAAACAACAATGTTACCCCTTATGTTTTTTTTCATGACGACCAATAAAGAAAGGAACAATGTTACCCCTTATGTTTTTTTTCATGACGACCAATAAAAAAAGGAACAGTGTTACCCCTTATGTTTTTTTTCATGACGACCAAGAAAAAAAGGAACAGTGTTACCCCTAATGGTTTTTTTTGTGACTACCAAAGAAAAACGACAGTGTCACCCCTCATGTTTCATTTGATAAAAACGACAGTGTTATGCCGCTTTTCCACCGCACATGTAGCTCCACTCGACACGACTCGACACGACACGACTCGACACGGTAGCAGCACGGGTCCTTTTCCACCGCAAATAGTACCTCCTGGACGTGGGCGGGGTCGGCTGCGCGAAAGGGCCGTGACATATTTTTGCACGTGACGCAAACAACACCTACGCAACCCACACATGGACAGAACCCACGTAACAACAATGGAGGACATCGATGCGATGGTATTCATGTTCGTATTATTAGCTGGCATGTTGAAGAAGTTGAAAAAGTGGAATATGTTGGCTGCGGCGCTGCTATGGCTGTTACCAGCATGGTTGCCATGTCGCTCTCGTGACTTCGTCACACTCTCTGGCCAATCAGTGGCCGGGCGTCTGCCGACGTCACCTTTTAGCATCGGCTCAGCTCGCTTGGAACCTAGAGCGAGGCGGTACTAGAAAAAGCAGCCACTTCAGGTACCAGATACCATGATTTTGCGGTGGAAACGCAAAAAATGCGAGCTGAGTCGAGTCGAGTCGAGTCGTGTCGAGCTGGTACCATGCAGTGGAAAAGCGGCATTACACTGTCCTTTTTTCTTAGCCATCATGAAAAAAAACATAAGGGGTAACACTGTCGTTTTTATTGGTCGTCATGAAAAAAAACATAAGGGGTAACACTGCTGTTTTTTATTGGTCGTCATGAAATAAACATAAGGGGTAACACTGTCGATATTTATCAAATAAAACATAGGGGGTAACACTGTTGTTTTTCTTTGGTCGTCATGAAAAAAACCATAAGGGGTAAGACTGCTGTTTTTTATTGGTCGTCATGAAATAAACATAAGGGGTAACACTGTCGATATTTATCAAATAAAACATAGGGGGTAACACTGTCGTTTTTTATTGGTCGTCATGAAAAAAAACGACAGTGTTACCCCTTGTTTTTTTCATGATGACTGATAAAAAACGACAGTGTTACCCCTTATATTTTATTTGACAAAGACAACAGTGTTACCCCTTGTTTTTTTCATGACGACCAATAAAAAACAACAGTGTTACCCCTTATGTTTTCTTTCATGACGACCAATAAAAAACAACAGTGTTACCCCTTATGTTTCATTTGATAAAAACGACAGTGTTACCCCTCATGTTTCATTTGATAAAAACGACAGTGTTACCCCTTGTGTTTTTTTTCATGACGACCAAAGAAAAACAACAGTGTCACCCCCTATGCATAATTTGAGAAATATCGACAGTGTTTTCCCCTTATATTTATTTCATGACGGCCGATAAAAAACGACAGAGTTACCCCTCATGTTTTTTCCATGTTGACCAATGATAAACAACAGTGGCACCCCTGTCAACGTTGTTGCAGGGATCGGAACATGAGCTGTTTAGAGTGTTAACCTCCAAACTTAACAATGCACCATCAAGACACCGGTTAAATTCATCACAAAGGTTATACTTGAATTTATAATTCGCATGAAATAGAGAAATGAAACTTCCAACAGAGGTCATCAACCGGTCTTGAACCCCGGTCTCCAGGGGGTTAGGCAGAGTGCACCCCACTGCACCACTGAGGCGATGATACTACACAATAATCAATCATAAATAAAGAGGATATGCATGACATTAAAATGTATGTGTGTATTTCTATTATTTCCCTTATGTTTTTTTTCATGACGACCAAAAAAAACAACAGTGTTACCCCCTTTATGTTTTTTTTCATGACGCCCAATAAAAAACAACATGGTTACCCCTTATGTTTTTTTTCTTGACGACCAATAAAAAACAACAATGTTACCCCTTATGTTTTTTTTCATGACGACCAATTAAAAAAGGAACAATGTTACCCCTTATGTTTTTTTTATGACGACCAATAAAAAAAGGAACAGTGTTAACCCTTATGGTTTTTGTCGTGACTACCAATGAAAAACGACAGTGTCACCCCTCATGTTTCATTTGATAAAAACGACAGTGTTACACTGTCGTTTTTTCTTAGCCGTCATGAAAAAAAACATAAGGGGTAACACTGTCGTTTTTATTGGCCGTCATGAAAAAAAACATTAGGGGTAAGACTGCTGTTTTTTATTGGTCGTCATGAAATAAACATAAGGGGTAACACTGTCGATATTTATCAAATAAAACATAGGGGGTAACACTGTTGTTTTTCTTTGGTCGTCATGAAAAAAACCACAAGGGGTAACACTGTCGTTTTTTATTGGTCGTCATGAAAAAAAACGACAGTGTTACCCCTTGTTTTTTTCATGATGACTGATAAAAAACGACGGTGTTACCCCTTATATTTTATTTGACAAAGACAACAGTGTTACCCCTTATGTTTTTTTTCATGACGACCAATAAAAAACAACAGTGTTACCCCTTATGGTTTTTTTCATGACGACCAAAGAAAAACGACAGTGTTACCCCTTATGTTTCATTTGATAAAAACGACAGTGTTACCCCTCATGTTTCATTTGATAAAAACGACAGTGTTACCCCTTGTGTTTTTTTTCATGACGACCAAAGAAAAACAACAGTGTCACCCCCTATGCATAATTTGATAAATATCGACAGTGTTTTCCCCTTATATTTATTTCATGACGGCCGATAAATAACGACAGAGTTACCCCTCATGTTTTTTCCATGTTGACCAATGATAAACAACAGTGGCACCCCTGTCGACGTTTTTGCAGTGATCGGAACATGAGCTGTTTAGAGTGTTAACCTCCAAACTTAACAATGCACCATCAAGACACCGGTTAAATTCATCACAAAGGTTATACTTGAATTTATAATTCGCATGAGATAGAGAAATGAAACTTCCAACAGATTGCATCAACCGGACTTGAACCCCGGTCTCCAGGGGGTTAGGCAGAGTGCACCCCACTGCACCACTGAGGCGATGACAATACATAATAATCAATCATCATTAAAGAGGATATACATGACATTAAAATGTATGTGTGTATTTCTATTATTTCCCTTAATTTTTTTTCAAGACGACAAATAATAAACAACAGTGTTACCCCTTATGTTTTTTTCATGACGACCAAAAAAAACAACAGTGTTACCCCCTTTATGTTTTTTTTCATGACGACCAATAAAAAACAACTGTGTTACCCCTTATGTTTTTTTTCATGACGACCAATAAAAAACAACAGTGTTACCCCTTACGTTTTTTTCATGACGACCAATAAAAAACGACAGTGTTACCCCTTCGTTTTTTTTTCATGACGACCAATAAAAAACAACATGGTTACCCCTTATGTTTTTTTTCATGACGACCAATAAAAAACAACAATGTTACCCCTTATGTTTTTTTTCATGACGACCAATAAAAAAAGGAACAGTGTTACCCCTAATGTTTTTTTTCATAACGACCAATAAAAAAAGGAACAGTGTTACCCCTTATGTTTTTTTTCATGACGACCAATAAAAAAAGGAACAGTGTTACCCCTTATGGTTTTTTTCGTGACTACCAAAGAAAAACGACAGTGTCACCCCTCATGTTTCATTTGATAAAAACGACAGTGTTACACTGTCGTTTTTTATTGGCCGTCATGAAAAAAAACATAAGGGAAATAAACATAAGGGGTAACACTGTCGATATTTATCAAATAAAACATAGGGGGTAACACTGTTGTTTTTCTTTGGTCGTCATGAAAAAAAACGACAGTGTTACCCCTTGTTTTTTTCATGATGACTGATAAAAAACGACAGTGTTACCCCTTATATTTTATTTGACAAAGACAACAGTGTTACCCCTTACGTTTTTTTTCATGACGACCAATAAAAAACAACAGTGTTACCCCTTATGTTTTCTTTCATGACGACCAATAAAAAACAACAGTGTTACCCCTTATGTTTCCTTTCATGACGACCAATAAAAAACAACAGTGTTACCCCTTATCGTTTTTTTCATGACGACCAAAGAAAAACGACAGTGTTACCCATTATTTTTCATTTGATAAAAACGACAGTGTTACCCCTCATGTTTCATTTGATAAAAACGACAGTGTTACCCCTTGTGTTTTTTTTCATGACGACCAAAGAAAAACAACAGTGTCACCCCCTATGTTTTATTTGATAAATATCGACAGGGTTTTCCCCTTATATTTATTTCATGACGGCCGATAAAAAACGACAGAGTTACCCCTCATGTTTTTTCCATGTTGACCAATAAAATATGATAGTGCCACCCCTGTTGACGTTTTTGCAGGGATCGGAACATGAGCTGTTTAGAGTGTTAAGCTCCGAACTTAACAATGCACCATCAAGACACCGGTTAAAGTCATCACAAAGGTTATACTTGACTTTATAATTCGCATGAAATAGAGAAAATAAACTTCCAACCGAGGTCATCAACCGGACTTGAACCCCGGTCTCGAGAGGGTTAGGCAGAGTGCACCCCACTGCACCACTGAGGCGAAGACAATACACAATAATCAATCATCAATAAAGAGGATATACATGACATTAAAATGTATGTGTGTGTTTCTATTATTTCCCTAATGTTTTTTTTTCAAGACGACAAAATAATAAACAACAGTGTTACCCCTTATGTTTTTTTTCATGACGACCAAAAAAAACAACAGTGTTACCCCCTTTATGTTTTTTTTCATGACGACCAATAAAAAACAACATGGTTACCCCTTATGTTTTTTTTCATGACGACCAATAAAAAACAACAATGTTACCCCTTATGTTTTTTTTCATGACGACCAATAAAAAAAGGACCAGTGTTACCCCTTATGGTTTTTTTCGTGACTACCAAAGAAAAACGACAGTGTCACCCTTCATGTTTCATTTGATAAAAACGACAGTGTTACAATGTCGTTTTTTATTGGCCGTCATGAAAAAAAACATAAGGGGTAAGACTGCTGTTTTTTATTGGTCGTCATGAAATAAACATAAGCGGTAACACTGTCGATATTTATCAAATAAAACATAGGGGGTAACACTGTTGTTTTTCTTTGGTCGTCATGAAAAAAACCACAAGGGGCAACACTGTCGTTTTTTATTGGTCGTCATGAAAAAAAACGACAGTGTTACCCCTTGTTTTTTTCATGATGACTGATATAAAACGACAGTGTTACCCCTTATATTTTATTTGACAAAGACAACAGTGTTACCCCTTATGTTTTTTTTATGACGACCAATAAAAAACAACAGTGTTACCCCTTATGTTTTCTTTCATGACGACCAATAAAAAACAACAGTGTTACCCCTTATGGTTTTTTTCATGACGACCAAAGAAAAACGACAGTGTTACCCCTTATGTTTCATTTGATAAAAACGACAGTGTAACCCCTCATGTTTCATTTGATAAAAACGACAGTGTTACCCCTTGTGTTTTTTTCCATGTTGACCAATAAAAAACAACAGTGGCACCCCGGTCAACGTTTTTGCAGGGATCGGAACATGAGCTGTTTAGAGTTTTAACCTCCGAACTTAACAATGCACCAACAAGACACCGGTTAAAGTCATCACAAAGGTTATACTTGACTTTATAATTTGCATGAAATAGAGAAAATAAACTTCCAACCGAGGTCATCAACCGGACTTGAACCCCGGTCTCGAGAGGGTTAGGCAGAGTGCACCCCACTGCACCACTGAGGCGATGACAAAACACAAAAATCAATCATCAATAAAGAGGATATACATGACATTAAAATGTATGTGTGTATTTCTATTATTTCCCTAATGTTTTTTTTTCAAGACGACAAAATAATAAACAACAGTGTTACCCCTTATGTTTTTTTTCATGACGACCAAAAAAAACAACAGTGTTACCCCCTTTATGTTTTTTTTCATGACGACCAATAAAAAACAACATGGTTACCCCTTATGTTTTTTTTCATGACGACCAATAAAAAACAACATGGTTACCCCTTATGTTTTTTTTTCATGACGACCAATAAAAAACAACAATGTTACCCCTTATGGTTTTTTTCATGACGACCAAAAAAAACAACAGTGTTACCCCCTTTATGTTTTTTTTCATGACGACCAATAAAAAACAACAGTGTTACCCCTTATGTTTTTTTTCATGACGACCAATAAAAAACAACAGTGTTACCCCTTACGTTTTTTTCATGACGACCAATAAAAAACGACAGTGTTACCTCTTAGGTTTTTTTTCATGACGACCAATAAAAAACAACAGTGTTACCCCTTATGTTTTTTTTCATGACGACCAATAAAAAACAACAGTGTTACCCAGGGACGCGGGAAGTGGGGGTGCTTAGGGTGCTGCAGCGGCCCCTGGCTGTAACTGCAAGTGAGAAAGTTTTCTGAACAAATCAATACTTTTTTTTTGTTGTATTATTTTATCATACAACATGATTTTTCATTAAATTATTGACATCCACCCTTTTTATGATATTTATCATATTATCGGTACTATGATGATTTTACATAAGCATGTTGGTGTTCAACATCTGTTGTAGTGAACATTCTAAAACTGGTGTAAAATGTTGCTGCCATATTAATAGACACGTTGAATGTTATCGTTTTGATTCTGGAATCCCGCACGTAAACTGGTTGGCAAAAAAAGAGCAAAGACGGGCGGTTCACTTGACGGAGAAATCGTCACCTACCTCATATCAGACAACTCGTAAGTCTGGATGAAAATTAAGGCTTTCTATTATTGTCACTTTCCTTTGTAAACCTTTAGAAATAACCTCCTGAATCCTTGTTTGAACGCTGTGTATAATCCCGGACCGCAACAGCTTGTCGGCATGTTGTTAGTGTGTGAAATTCAGCCCAGTATCAGCCGAGTTGACTCTAATTTCCACATTGTTTATTTGCTAACGTTTGTGAATAACAGTGGCTAGTTGGCAGAACTCTTTTTACACACCAGTAGAGTGTTTATCAGAGCGGATCCCTGAATGTGACGTCACCCCTCATCTCGTCTCTGTAAACAACGGATGTTGCGCAGCATTTATTATGACGTCATTATATAGATTCTCTCTCAGCACCCCCCCCCTCGGACTGACTTCCCGCGTCCCTGTGTGGAGAGCCTCTCCACACTAACCCGGGTAAATATAAAAACGCACATTCGCAATGAGAACGATCTCCGTCCACACTATCGTTTTCATATCGTTTATGGAATTTTTTTCATCCACGTTCCACACTGAAATGATTTTGAAAAACAGTTGTCATGGTAACCTAAACCCGCCACGCCTCTGTTTAGATTACAGGCGCACGATCAGCTCTGATAGTTGCAGTTGGCTTATCATTTTCACTCACAAGCAAAAATATGGCTCAAACCAAAACTTTTTGGATCGTTTTCAGCTCCATGGCACCGCCAACTGGATATGGCCAGTACTGCAATATATAATTATTATTATTATTATTATTATTATTATTATTATTATTATATATTTGTCCTGTTAACATAAATGTATTTACTTACTAATGTGGCTTTACTTCATCTCTTTTTATATTAACTTTAGTTTAATTAAAATAATATTGCAATAAAATACCAGATGTCAGACAGACAAGCACACACAAACACACACACACACACACACACACACACACACACACACACACACACACACACACACACACACACACACACACACACACACACACACACACACAATTAACCACAAACGGTGCAGAAATAATAGCTTTTGAAGAATCAAAGTATATAACTCGCCCTCAACCTCTTTGCCAAACCCTCAGGCTCCTATCCCTCATCATATCAAATTCTGATCTTATCCTCTTTGAGTGTGTCTAGCAATGCAGCAACGATGGCCAAAATTGACAAGAAAATAAATTTCCTATAAGAAATTGCTACTGGGTTCATTCTCTATCTATGGTCATTCTTTCTGGCTTTTACACCCCTGTTGTGCTTTTTCGAGAGATTTAATAATTTATTGATTCTTAGACAATTTAAAATCCCGCATTTAGGCACTTGCCCTAATGCACTTGCTTAATGGCGCAACACACAAAAAACACATACACACCCTGAAGATATAATCATTTCTATATATATAAACATCTACACTCCTGGCCGAGTACCCATTGTGTGTGTGTGTGTGTGTGTGTGTGTGTGTGTGTGTGTGTGTGTGTGTGTGTGTGTGTGTGTGTGTGTGTGTGTGCGTGTGCGTGTGTGCGTGTCTGTTTATGTACCAGCCTCCCCCAGGGCCCCCACCCTTACTGCATGATGAGGCATGATGGTAAATACCCACGTCTTAGTAAAGTGATGATATCGAGACACAACTCCTCTCTGCTCATGAACAGGGTGAGTTGAACGCACTAATGCATTCCACACCACATATTCCTCTCTTGTAAGAGTGGAGGCCTCTGATGTGCAGCTTTGTATTGAGCAGTCTACCATGCAGTAGCTTGGCAGGACATACTGAGGTCGTGGATCCGTATGTGTGCAAAAACTCGGTCTGTAAACAGTCTTTGAATACTCTGTTGAAGCGTTCTATAACCCGATTTGCTAGTGGGTAATACAAAGAGCTGTGTCAACGATTTATATCTCTTTCAGCAAGGAAGGATTTCAACTTAGCTGAAATAAACTGAGGGTTTGCCCAGTTATTAGTTCAAGTGGATTTCCTTCCCTACTCAACACAGTGGCAAAAAAGGTCTTCACAGTCATAACAGTAACAGCCAGTGTTGAAGCTAGACCTTTTTTGGGAGGGCTCAAGCCCACCCAAAACTTGCCTTAGCCCACCCTATCGTTTCGTCCTCAACTCTAATATTCTATGGGTTGTTTTTACACAAGCAATGAGAGGATGGATGCTGAACACAAGGCGATTATATCTATGCCTCTTCTTGAATTGCTTCATGTTTTAGTCGGCAGAGGCTGTAGGCCTAATGGTGCGTAGCATGATAAGCATGATAAGGTGTGGTTTGTATACCCTAGGACAGTAATAGGTTTCTTCATGTACATCGCTAATCTAACTGTCGGCTTTGTAAGAGGCACATGCAGGAATGTGCTCTGGCAAATGTGCTCTGGAAGTATGGAGACTGCTGAACCAGTATCTACAAGCAGATCTCTGGCAAACGTCTGACCATCTTTTATGTGAAGAGACACAGTACAGGTAAGACGTCGGGTCTGTGACACATTTGTAGGGGGAGCAATGCTAAGGACTGTAAGATTAGGCACAGCAACATCTTGCACGTTGTGTGTGGCTCTTGTTCTGCAACAAACTTACCCACAACATGAAAACAGGAAATGGCAAAGGTAATGCAGATGATCTGATTAGAAAACAAAGTGCACGTAATTATCTCATTATTCGTTTGACCTAAGAAGACGTTTGTGGAATACAATACTTAGTCGTGGGTGAAGTCGTGGATCCCACAGCGGCAGGCAAAAGGAGCTTATCAGTTTTTGTGTCGGGAACTGGCGATGAAGTTCCAGATGTTGGAGGAATAAATCACAATTATTCAGCGTAAAAATACCAACTATCGGGATTCAATATCTGCCATCCTCATATATTACCCACATCTTATTTTACCACAACACCCCTGCATATAGCCTATGTTCAAATATAGAAAAAAGGAGACAGGAAAAAAACAGCTTATAATTTATTAAATTTTTTTATCTAAAGTGGTGTACCGTATTCCAGAGCAGTAAAAAGGGAAAAGGCACAAATATAAATATCATAGAGGACTTATGTCCTTTCAGTCCGTTGCCAGAGGAGTAAGGTCCTTTCAGTCAGTTTCCTGGATCTGGTTCTGAGAAAACCTGTAGAGCAGGCAGTCCATCTCGTACTCAAACTGTGCGAGCTGATGCTGCGGGAGCATTCGCAGCCGGTGTTCAATCCGCTTGCAGCACACCGAAATGTAGTCGTTGTGCTCCTCTTGCCGTGGTGCTCCTGTTGCCATCCTTTCCAAGGTTTTGCCGATGGTCTGCATGAGCACCACCTCCTCATTCACGGCCCCATCCCAGCGCTTCTTTTTCCGCTTTGCGGGCGGACGCTGGCCTTGGTCAGTACCTCCGGAGGTCAAACTGCACTCCAAAACCCCAGGGAGTGTACCCTCACAGATGGTCGGGGAGCCAGCCAGCGGGATGTCCAACTCCGGCTCCTCTGGTAGTGTGCTGCCATTGCCCTCCGAAGAGGAATCGGTCACCATGCTCGCCCCCTCAGGCGCCCCCGCATCACACAATTCCTAAAATAAAGAACAAGGATGGATTTAATACCATGGTCCCCTCCTATTTATAACAGGGCATGCTTGCCATTTACAAAAAAGAAGAGCACAGCACACATTATTTTCAAGACCATATTTGAGAAAAGGGCAGCGATGATCGATTCTATCACCTTGCGAGGGAGGTTGGACGTGCTCTCCTTCCTCTTGGTGTGTGGCTCAATGAACTGCATCCGATTGAGGGTCCACTGTTGTCTCGTTGTCCTCGGGGCCCCTGAGCTTCCCAAAGGAGCCGTTTTTTTAAAGCGATTGTAGGTCGTACGGAGGTTGTCCCATTTCCTCCGAACTTCTTTCCCTGAAGGGCACCAAAGACAGTTCAACGATCCCTTTTTGCATGTCAGATTTACGCTAGTCAAGCAAGTAGACTGGCGACATCAAACTGAATACCAATGTCGAACATGATACGTGGACAAACAAGCCTTGGTAGTCATTTCGGGTTTCGACCAAGGCGGACAACATGTAACGATCTTGCATTGACTATTTTCGATTCGTCTTGTTTTTTCATGCATTGTGGTGCTATTACATTGATGCAAGTTGTGCAAAAGTAGGAGATATTACCTGATAGATGGAGCTCGCTCTCGATCTCGCGCCACAGTTGGTCCTTCCTATTCCGGTTGGAATAGCCCTGTAGCGTGATGTTGTACAACGGTGGTCTCTCTTCCACCAGAGCAATCAGCTGCTCCTCCATTTCTTCGGTCCACTTGAACATTATACGTGAGGAGAACTCTCCCTTATCTCTCAGAACAAAAAAAGGCTAGTAAAGCTTCACATGCAGACTTGTAAGTCATACTGGTGTGAGGAAGTGTAAGAAACATTCGCTGGCCATCCGTGCCAAAACAACGGAGCAGTAATCAGGTCTTGCTAAAAGTCAGAGACCTTTCGGAGGCATTTTCAAGGCCTGGAGAATAAAATCTGTTTGCGTGCAAAACGACGGTATCAGCAAACATACTGACTGTTGTCAACTTTAATATCGATCTGCCAAAGTCAATAACATAGAAAGCAATTAAAAAATGTTAAAGCCTTGGAGTTCCCATGTGTCAGATATTATGAGTTATCATAAACGGAAATTAGTAAAGCCTTTTATTTAATTTGTGCTATAACTTTTATTCTTGTTATTTGGGCCATGATTTGTAAATCCACAGTTCTAATTTCCTAAACAGTTGGCTGCCATTATTCAAGCATTATCGAATGTTTCCGAGCCGTTATTTGGCCGAAATCAATACAAAGAGAGCAGCACTGCTCAGCAGTGAGTGGCGCGAAAAGATTTTCAAACATCTTTATCCACGATGTATATAACATTGTCGGCTCACCACGAGTGTCCAGGAAAGCAGGAGGTTGTGAATTTCCAAGAAAAGCACAGATGGCCGACTCTGCAATCGGGGAGCCAGCCAGCGGGATGTCCAACTCTGGCTCCTCTGGTAGTGTGCTGCCACTGCCCTCCAGAGAGGAATCGGTCACCATGCTCGCCCCCTCAGGCGCCCCAGCCTCACACAATTCCTAAACAAAAGAGCAAGGGTGGATTATGGTACCCACTGCGTTGTGCCACACACTGACCGTCCCTGGAAGGAGGGATCCCCCAATCTGCATTCTTCCTCAAGATTTCTTCCTTGCAGATTAAGGGAGTTTTTTCTTGCCCTTTTGGGAGCTAGGGTCAGGTGGGTGTTTGGCCTGTTAAGCCCTTTGAGACTGTAATGGTGATTAAGGACTATACAAATAAAATGTAATTTAATTTAATGGTATCCTCCTATTCATAACAGGGCATGCTTGCCATTTACAAAAAAAGGAGCACACGTTATTTTATAGACGACCATATTTTAGTAAAGGCAGAGATGATACATTTTATCACCCTGCGATTGAGGTTGGAGGTGTTCCCCTTCCTCTTGGTGTGTGGCTCAATGAACTGCATCCGATCGAGGGTCCACTGTTGTCTCGTCGTCCTCGGGGCCGTTTTTTTAAAGCGATTGTAGGTCGTACGGAGGTTGTCCCATTTCCTACGAACTTCTTTGCCTGAAAGGCACCAAAGACAGTTCAATGATATGTCCCCTTTTGCAAGCTGGCCGACTAGCAAAATCAAACTGAATGCCAACAACAAACACTCGTATTCTGTGTACAGAGCACTGATTACAAAGATTTTCGACCAAGGCGGACAACATTAAGCGATCGTTTGACTATTTTCAGGTCTTGTTTTCCATGCATTGTCGTGCTAATACATTGATTGCATGTTGTGCAAAAGTAGGAGATATTACCTGATAGATGGAGCTCGCTCTCGATCTCACGCCACAGTTGGTCCTTCCTATTCCGGTTGGAATAGCCCTGTAGCGTGATGTTGTACAACGGTGGTCTCTCTTCCACCAGAGCAATCAGCTGCTCCTCCATTTCTTCGGTCCACTTGGCCATTACACGTGAGGAGGATTCCCCCTTAACCCCTGGAAGAAAAAAAGGCTTGTAAAGCATTGTATGCAGACTTGTAAGTCCTCCTTGTCAGGAAGTGTAAGAAAAATTCACTGGCCCTCAGTGCCCAAACAGTGAAGCAGCAGTGGGGTCCAATGATGTGTTTGAGATGCATTGTACACCCCCCGCACGAGTTGCAAGGTGGCAAATCTCCAAGCTGTCTTGCGACATTTCACCTGGCACGCCCCCTTTCGGTCGTATCCACTCAGGCTCCTGAGAGTCCACCGTATTTAGCAAGGTTAACTGTACGCCACGACCAACAAAGATGGCTGAGCCCGTAATGAGATGTGTTTTCTTTGTATTTGTACCACGTTGGTCGTTTTAATGTTGTTTAATGTTTAATTTTGAATGCTCTTCAATACTTGATTACATTGCTGCTTCAATCCGGTCACCAATTTATGCATTTCGCGGTCTAGCGGTGCGTGCAACACAATGTAAAGTTTTGTTGTTTGTTTTTGAGGGGTTTCGTAGGGATACCCACATAGACATACGGATTGCTACGAAGTGCTACAAGTCAGGAAGTGATGTCACAAGAGCAACTTCCGCGGGTGGTGTACGATGCATCTCAAACACACCATAAGAACCGGAAAAGTGGGTTGCCGGAAATGATGTAGTTTGCGGAACAATCACAGCCCTTGCTGCTGCGGCACCTCAACGCAGGGTTAGTTTTTAGGGGTCAGGCCCTTGCGGTGGACGCAAGGAGAGTCTGTAATGGGTCCCTTAACCATATCTTTACCTTAAGGTAACAAGGTAATATTATACCACCAGGTGTGAGTGTGATCAGCCGATACAAGGCGTTTTGAAAATTAAAATAGGCCTCTTCTGACATCACAAGTGGGCGTGTCCACCTAGATGTGTGCTGGATAGACCCAGTGCTCTGTAGCAAACGTTGCTCATCTATCCGTCATACATCTAGATTGACACACCCACTTGTGATGACAGAAGAGGAAGACTTTCAAAACGGCTTGTAACGGCTAATCACACTCACACCTTGTGTTATAATATGTCACCTTTAAGACTCGCAATAGTGCGCGTTTTCTCCTCGTCCGCAATGATTGCCACTAGATAATTTTCAAACATCTTTATCCACGATGTATATAACATTGTCGGCTCACCAGGAGTGTCCAGGAAAGCAGGAGGTTGTGAAATCCCAAGAAAAGTAATTCTTCGTCGCCAATATGTTGTGTATGTAAGTAGATGGGCGCGCACACACCCCGAATCAAACCAACGGCCAACTGCCTTTATCCGACCACTCCGTTGGTGGTTGGATCTCCCTGGTGACTGCTGCCAACGACTCAGTAGCCTGTAAGTTCTGCGCTTGCGCGAGATGCAAAAAAAAAGAAAAGGAAATGACGGAACGGAGTGCAGACCATAGATTATCAGATTAGAAAAACAAAGCACACACACTATGACATGCTCCTCTATTTGGTCCACGCAGCCATGGCTTCCAGAAATATGTAGAAGTATCAAAAAAATGCAGGGCAACAATGTATTGTTGTCTGTAGCTCTGCGCCATCTCTGTTTAAGTGGTTTGTTTACCATCGTCACTTCCGCTCCTCCCACAAACCCGCTGATTCGTTCTCCTAGCAGCACAAAACCAATCGGAATATCCGATGGTTAAAATCATCTCCCGCCAACCCTCTCAGACCACACACAATCCGCGCTGTTTCTAAAGCTTCCAACACAGCTGAACACACAGAACAGATTTGCCCCTGAACTCGTCCGTGTCTCCCCAAACGTTTCAGATGGCCAACGGTTGGGCCATCTGATAGGAAGCAGTCACAGGCGGAGAAGATTCATAACATGCTTTATTAAATTGCGTACGGATAGTTCTCTCTCTGGTGTGGTACATTACGAACCCCACTGAGAGGTAGCGGCGGTGGCTTCGTGGATTAGTATAAATCCTGAACGCCAGCGACCGGGGTTCAAATCTCACTGCTCTATCATAATGCCTTTTACCTGCCAGCAGGGCCTTGTATCTTCAATAATATCCAAACGGAATTTCGATATAATTTAAACTTTATTCAGAATCACAGTTTTAGTTTCATACCGGCTACGTTTTCAGTTGGTCTCATTGATTTACATTGACGCTGGAGCGTGACACTGCCCAATCTGGCAGTGTTGCAAGGTTGGGCGGTTTTTCTCGCCGGATTGGGCTAGGGCGTGTCTAGGCGCCCATGATGCGGAGGAAAATCTCTCTAATCTAAAATTATATTAATTATATATAATTGTAATTATCGTTAAATAATAATTGTTGCCCAGATGGCAGGAGGAGTGTAATTTAAAGATCACATATAGGTAAACAATGGAGTGTACTCGTTCGTGATGCTACAATGCAATATATATATATATTTCTTTTTTTGATATCCAGACATTTTTTGCGGGGACACATTCCTGTTCCCCACTTGTATTGGAGTGAACGGCGATATTTACTTCTGGGGCCCTTGAATCGACCGACCCGTCCACAGCCCGCTAAAACGGGTGCCATACCAGGTTTGGCCGCTGAGCACTGGTGGATTGCGGAATTATGCACTGCTCCTGGGGGCTTGGGGAACACTAAGCCACCCATAAAACGTCTGGATATCAATCAAAGGCTCATAATTATATTTATACCATGTACTAAAATAATGTAAGTTTCCTCTTTTCAAAACGCCACCTCAAGCGTTTTATTAGCCGTCCTATGTTATCATTTTTTGCTAGAGAAGATGGGGTGGGCAGCTGAAAGGAGTGGTAGTGAAACAAATGTTTCGGCCTGGCATCCGAGAGGGCCTAGTTCACTGCTCCGTTAAACTTCTCGTTTCCGAGGTTTTTCCTTTTACTTAACATGAATGACGTTGATGGTTTTTAGGCACTGTGGTGACTTTTTATCACTAGAAGTGTTTTAGTGATAAATGGATTTTTAGACTTGTTCAGCTGGTGGATTTAATGATTAGTTTCCGTGACCCAGTGATTCAGTTCGCCACGAGGAGTCGTTCGCGAATCGTTCGTTCGTTGGTTCGTTCAGTCGAGTTTCCGGTAGCACTAATTCCACTGAGTCTGACTGACTCAGCTGAGAACCGTGCAATGGGGTCCATTCCATGATGCGATTTACCGCTACCAGAAACCAGGCTGAACGAATATACGATTCGTGAACGACTCCTCCCAGTTCAGTCAAGTTTCCGGTGAATCGATTCACCGGAAACTCGACTGAACGTGGAGGAGTCGTTCGCAATTCAGCCTAGTTTCCGGTAACGGTGAATCGCATCATGGAATGCACGCCATTGCACGGTTCTCAGCTGAGTCAGTCAGAATCAGTTGAGTTAGTGCTACCGGAAACTCGTTCGTTCGTTCAGTCGAGTTTCCGGTGAATCGAATGGTGAACGAGACGACCGAACGAACGAGAGAGACGAACCGGTTCGGTTTGTTCGTCCTAAAGACTCGTTCATTCGAACTGGTTCGCGAACGAACAAGCCAACATTTCTCTGCTTGCGATCACTGCATTCACCATTTATTGATGCATTTATTCAACAGATCCAAAGACAAAGAACGGGTGCATTACGGTATCATTTTTATAATATTGTTAATAGCCTAATAAACATTTCAGTTGCGTTAGTATTTAATTTTGCATTTGCTTGTTTAGCTGTGTATGGCAGTTAACAGTGTTGTTGTATTACAATTATTTATGTGAGGCTACTCCAACCTCATTGCTGATCGATATGTAGCCATTTATTTGTAGATAAATTATTGATTGCATTTTTAGTAAATAGTTGGAAGGAATCTGTTTCTTAAGCAATAACATTGAACTGTACATTTGTACATAGATTTACTATGTTTTTGGTGTTATGTTATATGGAGCAATCTTTCATATTTATGAAGTGAACTTATGCTTCCATGGTCGGTAAACAACGCGACTGCGATCGCTCAGACCTCTCGCTTAGGATGCTGCAATGCTAACAATGCTAAAAAACAAGAATATTTCTGCATCCGGTACCTCATGAACTATGGCGTGGCTAGGCTCCCATGATGCAGAAGCATATCTCTCCTTGGTGTTGCCCTGCGCTAATGAGCAGTTTACATAGGAATGAATGGGCGCCATTTTGGAATCCGGTGTTCATTCTATAGTATGTCCATGGGGAACACCCAGTAATGGTGATGCCATTGTGAATACAGCGAAGCTAAAAGAGATAGACTTTCGTGTCCCAGCTAACCCAGGCTTTGAGCGCAACGTACCTTGCTAACCCACTAATCAAGGTTCGTAGTACAGGCCATGGTACATGCGTATTGTATAAACAACTCTGGTGGCATAGTGCCACAAACTGGTCAGAATGGGAGGTAGGCTACAATACACTATACCGCAATACTTCACCTGATTGGTCTGTTTCAATTATTGCAAACAAATATGGATCCCTTCTCAGCTATAGAGGGAAAAAAACAACGTCTGAAGCAAACCCTGTTTATTGATTCATAAAGTGCCCAAACTTACAAAAAACAATTACATTACTCTTCAAGTATTTCATGCATTTGACTCACTCTTGGCAGTCGTTGCTGCTGGAGGCAGTATTGTGTATGTGGGGAAATCGGAGGAGGTGTGTGTGTGTGTGTGTGTGTGTGTGTGTGTGTGTGTGTGTGTGTGTGTGTGTGTGTGTGTGTGTGTGTGTGTGTGTGTGTGTGTGTGTGTGTGTGTGTGTGTGTATATGTGTGACATTATTTGGATGAACACTCACTTTACCATGCCACAGTTTCCGAGGCGCTATGCTCGGCACACTTGCTCAAACTGTACTACTTAGAGAGCCTCTCCAGAAGAACTTGAATTTATTTATATATGCCATGATTTATTTTTGGGGGGTTTGAAGTCGTAATGTCAACAGCTCAAACCACATGGAAACATACGAAAAATCTTTGGGAATCTATAAAAAAAAAAAATAAAATTTAAAAACGTATTTTTCCTTTGGCACAATGCTGCCTTCATTCAACGGCAACGTATATTTGGTCCCACTCCTTGACCGTAGCAAGTGTTCTAATGCCACTTCTGACCCTGTCAACATTTTGACTTTAAGATCAGCCCTCTAACAGGGGGTCAATTAATTCACAGAGGTTCTCCCATGAAGCCTAATGTTAGATTATCAATAGATACTCTTCTGAAATAACACAGTCTAGTGGAAGCAGCCGTCTCTCTTTTGTGGTCTGCAATAGATGACAAAATAGTGAAACCATACATTCACCACCCAAAGAGCCTTCCTCAGATAGAGGGAGGAGTTTGGCAGAGCGAGCCCATAGCTCACGCTCACATCGTCTGTCCGGGTGACCGGCATCACCCCAACCGTCCACCTGAAATCCACCTCCGGGAGCAGTAGTTCCAGCAACACCACAACCCACACCAGGCCACAGCTGAGCTGGGCATACCGGGCTGTCCTGAGCCCACGCGTCTGGAGGGGCCAACGGGACACCAGCACCCCCTCTAGCCCCAGAAGCCCCAACAGGATGAGCGAGGCCAGCAGGTGGGCATCCAGGAGCTTCTCAGCCAACACGCACGGCACCGCACAGCTCCGCCACCACCACACCCACCTTCCTGCTGTCTCCGGGGCCACTCCTCCCGGTGCAGCAGCCTCCATCACGGCGAGGTCGAGGGTGGTCAGCGCTAGCCGCAGTGCCAGGTAGGGGAGGGGGAGGAGGCCGGCAAGGGCAAGCTGCCGCAGGAAGACACTGGAGGGCTTGGTTGAGATGTGGGGCGAGCGCAGCAACGACAGGGCCTTCATGCTGATCACACAACCCACCACCAGGGGCAGCATGGCGCAACGGGGAGACAGAAGTACCGTCACTTGTTTCAGCAGAAGGAACCGCCGGAGAAGGCCCATGGGGGTGGACAGCGCCATCTCCTCGGAGAACATCTGCCGACACCACGATTTCAAACCATAGTTTGATCTGCCATTGAGAACAAATAAGTCAAATAAAGGCTGTACTGAATGAGGACTACGTCATTTAATGCATCTGTTATGCGTCAACAATTGTTAATGGTTTTAATAGGGGTGGTTTTGTGTATTGTGTGTTCACTTACACCTGCACTATTAAACTATTCTACTGCAGCTATTAACTCCAGCTATCAATATCTGAACTACTTTTATTTATCTGACCTAAATTGATCAAGAATAAAATGTGCTCATCAACAAGTCCACCCATCCAGGGACTATTCCAGTCCACTTGTACCCCAATAATCTAAAACTGGCCCACCTATGTGTGGGTTCATTTACAATAGGAGCCCAATCCGGAATTCAAATCCAATCAAAAGTGGCATCAGGAAGAAGTACAGTTTTGTTTGGTGTATGTGGCAATGATACCACATTCCTTTCTTGGATCTGCCTCGATTACAATACACTACAGAGACTTTACTGTACAATACAGTATGGTCCTGTAGAGTCATGTATCATAGCTGGTTCCAGAGAACACCGGTAACTTTCCTTCCCCTCCTTCTGCCCCGGCCTCTGACATATCGGAGTTGAAACCACCGACAAAACGTCTGTTTGAACTCACCTCAGTGTGGAACCAAAGCTGAAAGTCATAGCTTGGGGGTTCCTTGCCGGACCCTCTTCTCTGTGGTCCCTCTTCATCTCCTCCATTTACGAACCTGTTTCTTGTGGGGGTGCAGAACCCTTCTCACCACGTTTCACTTTAAGAGCCTCTGTGGAGGAATGACATACTGTATAATGCCAAGCCGTATCAAGATCCGGGCGTGGCCTGACTCATGAGATTCAAGTCAAGTCAAGTCCATTTTACAGCACTTCCTTTTGTAACTGTCATGTCTTGTTTTGGTGTGTTCGTGTTTTACTTTAGTATCTCTGTCTGGTTTCTCCCCATGTCCTGTTAAGTTTCCCTTCTGTGTGATTATTGCTCCCTCTCCTAATGTGTTCTAGCTGTTACTTGTTGCGTGCCCTGTGTTTAGTATTTAAGCCCTTGTCTTTCCTTTGTTCCTCGTCGGATCATTTTAGTTCGTGGTGAGTTGTGTCCTGTGTGTTCCTGGTGTTCCCCGCGTCACCCGCGTCACCCGTGTTCCTTGCCTTTTGCGTTAATAAATTATCCTTTAATTGAACTGTCTGCGATTGGGTCCGACCTGCCTGCCTGCCACCCGCTAACCTTGACAGAATGATCCGACCATCATTGGACCCAGCGGACGCTCTTTTTGTTGGAGGCTGTGTTGGGGCGTGCGCGCAGCGCTGTTGCTTGGAGGGTGCCTTATGGACTATCAGAGTGGGGGTGGTGATTTTGGAGTGCCATCCGGTTCCACATTTCTCTCCATCCCCTGAGCTGACTCCGGTCCCCGAGCCCTGTCCTGTTCCTGAACCCTACTCTTTCCCGAGGGTGCCCCTCTTCCAGAACTTCCAGACCTTCCAGAAGGGGCCCGCCCTCGACCTTGCCTTCCAGAGGGGCCCGCCTTCTAAACCTTCCAGAAGGGGCCCGCCCTCTACCTTGCCTTCCAGAGGGGTCCCGCCTTCTAAATCTTCCAGAAGGGGCCCGCCCTCTACCTTGCCTTCCCGAGGGGTTCCGCCTTCTAAACCTTCCAGACGGGGCCCGCCCTCTAACTTCCCTTCCAGAGGAGTCCCGCCTTCCAGACATTCCAGAAGGAGCCCGCCCTCTACCTTGCCTTCCCGAGGGGTTCTGCCTTCCAAACCTTCCAGACCTTCCAGAAGGGGCCCGCCCTCTACCTCGTCTTCGTCTTCACCGCTGCAGGCCTCTGCGTGCGCCCCAGGCCGTCCGCCTGAGGCTCCCTGCCATGCCCTGGTGCATTTTTCTGGCCGCCCTGCCTGACATCTCTCCGTTCTGCCCCACCCCAGTTCCAGTTTTGGTTCTCTCCTCCTGGCTCCCCTCCACCCACCCGATTTGGATTTGACTTTCTTTTTTTTGCGTGTCGTGGGTCGCCTGGTAGTCGAGCCTTGAGGGGGGGGGTACTGTCATGGTCTGTCTGTTTCCTTGTCTTGTTTTGGTGTGTTTGTGTTTTACTTTAGTATCTCTGTCTTGTTTCTCCCCATGTCCTGTTAAGTTTCCCTTCTGTGTGATCATTGCTCCCTCCCCTAATGTCTTCCAGCTGTTACTCGTTGCGTGCCCTGTGTTTGGTATCTATGCCCTTGTCTTTCCTTTGTTCCTTGTCGGATAATTTTAGTTTGTGGTGAGTTGTGTCCTGTGTGTTCCCGGTGTTACCGGTGACACCGGTGTTACACCGGTGTTACACCGGTGTTACCGGTGTAACACCGGTGTCACCGGTATCACCCGCGTCACCCGTGTTCCTTGCCTTTTGAGTTAATAAATTATCCTTTTATTGAACTGTCTGCGATTGGGTCCTACCTGCCTGCCTGCCACCCCCTAACCATGACTAACAGTCTCAATGTGCACCCCCCCCCCCCCTCAACCCTAAGCCTCAGAATTGCATACAGACAATCTTTATTTGCCAATCTCAAAAACATTTACAATGGAAACTCTCACTCGGCAATCCCTCCCTCTCTCTCGCCACTGAACATATAACAGCAAACGCTATCCCTTCCTAAGTCTTTCTCCAATTTCCCCCATGTTTAAACACATCTTCCAGGAACAGTTGTCTTGATGACATCACCATCGAAAGACTTCCAAAGTATCGTCCTCCCAACCCATTATGTAGCATTGCAGGAAAAGCCAGTTGGCAGATGTTGAGTTCGAAAATAGCTTATATGCCTCAGCTGCTGGGCTGGGTCAAGTTTAATATTTAGTGTCGATGAACTAAGATCAAGCTAATAAAGTCTCCCCAGTGATCCATGAGATCAAGCTAGAGTGCTTTTGGGATTATTTCTTGTGTAATGTAGGCTTGAGCACCTCAAATCGACCCATTCATAATCCGATTATTTGTGTTTTCGTCTAAGAAGCCATTAATGACATTACCCAATGGTTAATGTGGTCCTTTATGTTGGGCATCAAGTGAGCCAGTTTCCCAACAGCGACCTCTTACGTTTATCTGTCAAAGACTGACTACTACAGATGAGTATCTCATCTCCCTTTCCTTTCCAAACCACTAATGAACTGTATCTAAGCAAATCACTCTCTGGAACTCAACGATAATTTGGATGCCTTGGGGCCGGCTGGAGCTGCTGCTAAGTCCTCAGTTCCCCTACTGTCTGACCCTCTGTCAGACACTGTGAACCCTATGGTTGTACGCTCTACAAATCACATCTCTCATCCACACTTTGCCCCAGTCAATGACAAAGGACACCGCCTTCACCGGGACGCACTCATTCTCAGTCCATGCAGATACAAAAGTATGTCATGTTGTGCTTACGAGAGCTGCTCCGCTCACTGTCCAGGAAAACGTGTGCAGAAGAAAAAGTTTAGAATCCAAATACAGGTGGATAAACATACATAAGTGCATGTTTACACAGTGCTACAATTTCTACGTATTGATACAACAAGTTTGACTATGATATTTGAGGCAGTTTTTTGACCGATACCAACTAACGTACACCAACCTGGGTGTGTCTGACAACACCACCGCCCAGAGCGATCATTTCCAAAGGCAGACATGCTCATGCCTGTCTTTGGGGCTTGACATAAATGATTCTCTATCTGTTTTGCCTTGGTCTGTCTCTGGGATATGGAACAGGTGGTACAGCTTAGTGCTGCGTGGAACCGTTCCACATGATCGCGCTTTATGTTCTGTGTAACCATGGACATGACATAGAACTTGAGTACTTACCACTCCGTCGAGAGTGGTAAGTACTCACAGATTCTGTATGAAACACGTTTTTAGGAAATGGAATGGAATGGAAAAGTGCTTGTTGTGTGCTGTTATACTTCAGAGCCCAGCGAGGAAGGGAGTTCTGAACCACTTCATCCACAATCTCTGCAGCATCAGCTGTCCTCATTTTACAGCAGCGTCAACCTATTTTTGAGCTCTTCATCTCGCTGTCGATAGATCTCACTCAGCATTACTGCAGCCCACTGTTCACTCTTGTGGTGTCCCATTTTCAATGTTGTGATGAGCTTTCTGAGCAAATAATTGGTTGACCTACATAGACAACCTAGTTCATTGTGTCAACAACACAAGATTTAATCGCAAAACTTTTTTTCAAGCCACTTCCCATGGCATTCTTTCTTTGCTTATTTTTTGTTTCCTATAATGTTAAGATGTTGCTTCCACTATAGGCTTAATATCATTTTCTGTCTTTGCTTCTTGCCTTTACAAAATGTAACCAACATATTTGATTCATAGTGAAAAACCCTTTTTGTTTTACCTCTGCTTAACCAAACCATATTCCTTTGAGATTAACAGTTGGGCTCTATGGTGTCATATTGACGAATCAGTGTGGATGAATGCTTAAATTAATGAGATATGAATCGCTACTGTCTACTCCCTCTCTCCCCCTCTTTATCTCTCTATCTCTCCCTCTGCCTCACTGAGCTGCACAAATATTGAAAATGCTTCAGCAAGTGTGAATCATGAGCATAAATAAACACATGGTGCATGGGGAATACTGGCCCTGGTGATGGCCCCAGGCCCCGGGCCAAGCCGCTCTCTAGCCCCACGTTTGAGTATACAGCTGTGGAGATCTTAGCTGTCCCATTGGGGAAAAATCGTCACGTAGCTTGGGACCATGGACTGCTTCTATTCCTCCGAGTAAAAGATCCAATCCAAATAAACTGGAAGAACATGGCAAGGCCTGCAGCTCATTTGTTATGAGGCAGAGTAAACAAGTATCGCATTGACTCAAACATGGTCCTTAATCCTCTAGGATGTGATAACACATCAAATACCATAGATGTTACCATTAATACAGACTGAAACCTGAAGACATATTCAAACCTTGAAAGGTTTTAATTGCACAACCAGTTAAACAGGACACAACAGAGCTAGACCTCTAGACAGACGCTTACCATTCAACAAACACAACCACAACACTCTGTAAAAGCCTTGTAATAGGCTCTGACCATGCAGCTCAGGTCGGGTAGAAATGCTAAAAGCCGTTATGATGCATTTGTGTTGTGGGCACAGTTGTGAGGCAAAAAGATTTGCTCTCAGAAATTTCGCCCTCATCATTAAGTCAATTAGAGTTGGATTAGTCATCCCTCATCCCACCACACCACCAGAACCTTTGTTCAAATCAGTTGGTAATTTCCACCGCCATCTCCACAGTCCATTTGTTAAGTAGCAGCAGCTCATTAGCAACACAAAATAGGGAGGAAATGGGTGTGTGCTAAGTGGTTGCCTTCCTTATTACTAGGTTTTGTTTCATTGTGTATTGCATGTGTTTTGTTTTCACGTGCATCCTAACTTTACACGCCTAGCCGCTGAATAGGCCTACAGCCTGACCTTCGTCCGACCATGACCCTATGCTGAGCCTTGACCCTGCTTTTCAAGGATTCAAGTATGTGGTTGGTTGAGCAATATTCTCCTTTTTGGAAATACCAACATTGAAAGTAAAGACTGCAGTGTTAAGATTATATCCATGCAGGTGTTTTTTTCTCATATAATCTTTCCTTGCTTGCCGCAGCAATACAGAACGGGTCCAACCAGTGCATATTTTTCCTCTGACATGTAGACTAGACACAACTAAGAAGTAATCTTAACGGGTGGAGGCTCTTAAATTAGCTGGGAGGAATGTGAGAGAGAAAACTATTTTAACCAAACTTTCTCCGGAAATAAAGCTTACAACTAGAGAAGATTCTTAATTGGACTAAATTAATGATTAAAATTATTCTATGTTTTATTTAATATCTAAGAAAGCTATAATGCGTTTGATTCAGTTATATTAAGTCGTAACTACCAGGCCTGATAGTTAAACCAAATTTGATGAACAGCCTATCATAAATATGCCTATCCATTATTGCTTATATGTATTGACAATATATGTAAATTTGTATAATATATGATATCCTCGGAGTCGGAAATGACTTTCATTTGTTACGAGAATGTAGGAGGATACGTTTTCTGGGAAGACAGTGACGAGCTCCATTCAACTTGATGCGCGTCCTTCTATAGTCAACAGTTGACTCAGGACACGCATTGCTCGCTGTTCTAAATGCGCAACTCGCAACTCGTAATTCGATACAAATTAATCAAGTGTGAATACGCCTAGGACAACATTGAATGAATATGGCACTTACAAACAATTACTCCGGGACTGGACTGGTAAGATTATTGACGATTCTTTTTATTTTGTAACTAATTATGAATGCTGAATTGTTGGTGTCTTTAAAGTAAAGTAAAATACAAATAGGCTACATCCGAAGACGTTTTGCCGATGAGAGGTTTGTAAAGTGACATTGAACATGGCAAAACTACGACAACAATCGCTGTTGGCGGCTGACACCTGAAATACTTTGTAGCTATAGCCAAAATGTAAGAATGTCTACGAGTAATGAGCTATTATATGGTCTCATAACATTGGTCATCATAACATTGTCTAGATATGAACTTTCGATCCAGAAATTGTTGTTTTTGTTTTGCTGCAGCAGGCATGTTATCAGATTAAAAACTCACAGATGACTACACAATGAGTCAAACTGAAGTATTTTTTTCGATGCGCCTATCTATCATCTGTCTGTTTGTCTAACCGCCTGCCTATCTATCTGTCTGTTTGTCTATCCGCCTGCCTATCTATCTGTCTGTCTGTTTGTCGGTCTGCCTGTTTCTATGTCTGACTTTCCTTCGCTTCACCTTTCTGTCTATCTGTTCATCTCTCTGTGTGCCTGCTTGGCTATATGTCTGTCTGTCCATCGGCCTGCCTGTCTGTCCGCCTGCCTGTCTATCTGTCTGTGTGCCTGCTTGGCTATATGTCTGTTTGTTCATCTTCCTGCCTGTCCATCTGTCTGCCTTTCTGTCTGTCTGTCTGCCTTCCTGTCCGTCTGTCTGTCTGCCTGCCTGTCTGTCTGTCTGTCTGCCAGGCTGCCTCTCTGAGTGTCAATCAGACAGAGAACAAGACCGAGTGTCCATCCATCGACAACTTCCGGAACCAGGTGTACTCCACCATGTACTCCATCATCACCCTGCTGGGGTTGCTCGGCAACGGCTTCGCCCTGGTGGTGCTGCTGCGCACCTACCAGAAGAAGTCGCCCTTCCAGGTGTACATGATGAACCTGGCCGTGTCGGACCTGCTCTGCGTCAGCATGCTGCCCTTCCGCATCCTCTACTACGCCAACAAGGGCCAATGGTACCTGGGAGACTTCATCTGCCGCATCAGCTCCTACGCCTTCTACGTCAACCTGTACTGCAGCGTCCTCTTCATGGCCGCCATGTCCGTCTCCCGCTTCCTGGCCATTGTGTTCCCCGTGCAGAACATACGGCTGGTGACAGAGTGCCGGGCGCGCCTGGCGTGCATCTTCATCTGGGTCTTTGTGTGCGCCATGTCCTCCCCCTTCCTCATGTCGGGGGAAACCCAGGACCCCTTCACCAACAAGACCAAGTGCTACGAGCCGCCCAGGAGCGGGACGAGCACCAAGCTGGTGGTGCTCAACTACCTGTCCCTGGTGGTGGGTTTCCTCATCCCCTTCCTGATCATACTGGTCTGCTCGGCGGGCATTATCCGCTCGCTGTGCCTGCGCCGGACGCATACCCTCAGAGGGACGCAGGGCACCCGGGCCATCCGCATGATCGTCATCGTCCTGGTGACCTTCCTGGTGTGCTTCACGCCCTACCACGTGCAGCGCAGCGTGCACCTCAGCTTCCTGTCCAACGGGTCTTGCGAGAGGCTGATCTTCATGCAGAAGTCGGTGGTGGTGACGCTGAGCCTGGCCGCGTCCAACTGCTGCTTCGACCCGCTGCTGTACTTCTTCTCCGGGGAGGGGTTCCGTCGCCGCATGTCCACCATGCGCACGTCGGGGCGGAGGTCCATCCAGCTCAAGCAGGGCAAGGCAGGTGAGCCTCTGGCCATCAAGGCCGTGGTGCCGGAGACCTGAACATCAGGTCGGCGGCGGAGGAGTTGGGATTGATTTGAAGCGAGGACCTCATTTAGGAAGGGTGAGTAAATATGAGATAAGTGGAGTGCATCGATAGGGTGTTTTATGGGGGCCACTGTGAGTCGGGTTGGCTAAAGGTATTAAGGCATGATACAGAAGTAGTTAGTAAAGTAAATAATGAAGTAGCTATACAGGGAGATACAGTGAAATAAAGTACTGTTTTGGTTTTGGAAACGGACAGCACAGCACGGAAATATGTATGAATTTTAAGAAAATTGATCTTTTCCTCAGTATGGATATAATGAAGTGGCTGAAACCTGAAATACATTGTAACAAGCCAAAATGTATGAATGTCTACGAGTAATAAGCTATTATATGGTCTGTTTCATATCATTCTCTATAGATGAACTTTCGATACAGAAATTGTTGTTTTTGTTTTGGTGCAGCAGGCATGTTGTCACGGAAATATGTAAGAATTTAAAGTAAATTGAACATTTCCTCAGTATGGATATAATCAAGTGGCCTTCAAATGAAGATCAAACATGTATTGTACTGACATTATTGCTAGATCTGTAATTAATTTATCCATTAAGTAATTCAATTTTACTGAACATTATTGCTACTGTAGAAAACATATACGGATATGCGGACGGATATCCGAGTCTAATGCAATTATGGTTTCAACCCATGGATTGAATTCCTCATCAGGGAACCTATCCTATGCTTTGAGAGGTTGGAATCACAATATATACTCTTTGTTGTTCTTGTATTCTGAAATGGCTGGTACCCCAACTGTGGTAAAAAAAGAGCAGTAGCCAAGATTTTGAGCATTATTTGTCAGAAATGGCACAGCCATTCGTCTAGTGAGTTCAATGTGCTGTGCGCTGTGCTTACTTTCTGACCAATAAGGGCATCCCTTCCGCAATTGGGTCAGGGGATCAATATTGCCTGTCAATCAAATTCTCAGTGCATGGAATCAACCACTTCTCAATGGCAAAGAAATAGACGGAGGGAGGGAGTTTGATTTCCAAATCTTGCTCCCTTATGCTTTTTTTCTGCTACCTTGCTCTTACAACTCTCCTCACCTACGGCCCTCTAAAGGGGCAACTATAAAAACGTTCTAGTTCGACTGATTACTGTTTGTGAGCAGCAGAGGGAGCACACAGTGCATGGTTTCTTTCTGTATGATTGTCATTCTCCTTGCATGTGTCTCAGTGCTGCTAGATCCTCGTTGGAACACAAGAGGCCATTTGATAAAGACCTCTATACTCTGACTGCTATACTTGAATATTATCATGCTTAGCCTTGGCATAAATGCATTGTGTATGGAGGTCCAACTAGTGTTATGTGTACTTAAAGTGTCTGTATGGTTGTTGTATACAGAAGTTGACAAGCGTTCATCAAGTATTGTTTCATTTCCTGTCATTCCACGTTGTTCATGTTTAACTTTGAATGTGAGAAATAAAATTTCAATTTATATGTGAATGACCTTTAAAGTGGATTATGTTTTCAATTCATATTGTATTATTTGAAACCTTTATAAAAGTTGTGTAATGCAATAACTTGTGATCATGGGATTAACCCTTTGAATTGTGTATGTAATTGCATGCCGGCTTATAGTGTCCACTGGCTGTCAGCCACAAGTTTTTCATGTTAGACCAGGGCTACAGTTTCGCCCCAGAAATGGGATTTGCCAGATCGGGCGACTTTCAGTGGCCTAGTCCGCACAGTTAAACCAAAAGCCATAACAGAATTTCAGGATTTCTACAATTATTATCTATTGAACGGGGGGGTTGTTTGTTTCTATGACAACATATAACCACTCACCCTCTGCTTTATATCTTTTTGTTTGACATCGTTTTTCACATTGAGCACCAATTGTTTTTGTTCTGATCTTCTGACAATAAATTAGGCTCGATCCGACCGCGTAGCGGCCCAGGTTGTGCCTGCCTCGGTGTAGGCGCTTTCTGAGCCACTCCTAACTTTTCGACGCTGATTGGATACGGTTGAGGCGGGTCCTCGACATATGATATTAACGGCGTCGGTCTGTTTTGAGCATTGGGTACCCGCCATAAATGGTGTGATCCAGATGCCTCGGACACTAGCCTTCCGAGTTGCAGCTCGAAAACAAACAACACAACTTTACATTGTATTGCACGCACAGCAAGACAGTGCAATGCATACATTGACGACTGGAATAAAGCAGCAATGTAATTAAGTGTATAAGAGCGTTAAAATGACCAACGGGGTACAAATACAAAGAAAATAAATCTCTTTACAGGCACAGCCATTTTTGTTGAGAGTGTCATCACTGAATTCGGCATACTCTCAGAATTCCGAGGGGGCCCGACCAAAAGGGGGCCTTGCCTCCATGAAATGCCGCAAGGAAGCTGGGAGATATTCCCACTTGCAACTCGGAAGGCTGGTGTCCGAGGCATCTGGAACACACCAAAAAGGCTCCTGTATTGGACCGCGAGCCGAGGGGAATGCCGCTTTTCCACTGCATGGTACCAGCTCGACACGACTCGACTCGACTCGACTCAGCTCGCATTTTTGGCGTTTCCACCGCGAAAACGTGGTATCTGGTACCTGAAGTGGCTGCATTTTTTAGTACCGCCTCGCTCTAGGTTCCAAGCGAGCTGAGCCGATGCTAAAAGGTGACGTCGGCAGACGGCCGGCCACTGATTGGCCAGAGAGTGTGACGAAGTCACGAGAGCGACATGGCAACCATGCTGGTTACAGCCATAGCAGCGCCGCAGCCAACATATTCCACTTCTTCAACTTCTTCAACATGACAGCTAATAATAGTAATGTTATCGATGTCCTCCATTGTTGTTATGTGGGTTCTGTCCATGTGTGGGTTGCGTAGGTGTTGTTTGCGTCGCGTACAAAAATACGTCACGGCCCTTTCGCGCAGCCGACCCCGCCCACGTCCAGGAGGTACTATTTGCGGTGGAAAACGACCCGTGCTGCTACCGTGTCGAGTCGTGTCGAGTCGCGTCGAGTCGAGTCGAGCTACATGTGCGGTGGAAAAGCGGCATAAGTAACCCGCCTCCTTACAACAAGTCCTTCAGCATGACGGGTCCCGCCCCATCGGAATGTATAATGGGTTGCCTGAAAAGGAGGCACAGGGCCCTTCTGAAAGACATCGGGTGAACTATTAGGGCCCGTCCACATACTTGATTGGTTGCCTGAGAAGGAGCGGCTAGACGATGGATGAAGGTTTTTTTCTCTAGGCGGCCGCACGCTGCCGCGTGCGCTCTCTTCTCATCAAAGACGCTAGCGCTCAGAAAGTGTGTGTGTGTGTGTGTGTGTGTGTGTGTGTGTAGGGGGGGGGGGGAGGGGGGGGAGGGGGGAGCTAGGCCCTGAGACTTGTTGAAAACTAGCTCATTATGCACATTAAAGAATCTCATACTGAGAAACTTTTGTTTCCTATTTTAGAGTTGACGTTAAAAATTATATGGTGTGCGTAGACTAATACCAGTACAGCTAATGCTGTTCCACAATAATCCTGTTTTAATGTGTTATGTATCTTTCGCGATTGTATCAGGGTGGCCGTGGTCCGCTCTGGCCACCCCTTGGGGCACACTGTCAAAATGTTTTGTCAATACTAAACCACATTTAAGAACATCATTGCTTGTTTTCAGCCTAATACCACAACAACAACAACAACAACAACAACAAAATGTTGTAGACCCAGGCTATTTGTGAGTTTAAGTAGTATTGAATAACAAATTACAACAAAAGGGTTTTAATGTATTTCAACTGTGGCGGTCTTGAAGTTAAGACTTTATGCATTTAACTCCAATTCATACGCCTCAATCCCGGGCCAAAAAAAAAGTGTTTCCACGTCCCAGAATGACAACAGGAACTGGTGCAGTCGACCACGTACGGAGGCCTAGTCCTCATCACGATGAGAACATAGAGGAACGCTTGTAGCTCCGCTTAAAAAATAGCTAATGAAGAGCACATGATCGGAACATCTTCCCTGTTTGCACAAAAAGATGTTTGTTGCTCCCTGGAAAAAACGCACGGACATCCTAACACTTGATGTTTGAGAGTAGTGCGATAGGCTAAGGAGCAGTTTTTTCCCTTTGTGCGTGATGTCTGAGAAAATTGCACTGATGTTTTAGTCCTATTATTGTTTGGCATAATTGTATTGACTTGAACCACCATTTAATAGCTGCTAGGGGACGAAATTAATCCCACGGAATGTCAACATCGTGAACGAAACATTAATATAAGTGCATGCATCATGCATAATATGAGGACAGCAACTCCAGAGGCAGATACAATGTTGGGTCTTTGAAGTGATGTTTTTGGAGATGCATCTCCAGAGGGTTTTGCTCTCGTGGGAAGTGTGAGACCAGTATGTGGCCCTGCGTAGGCACTGTTCCTACTGCAGTGTATATTCTGTGTCTTACTGTGCATGGATGGATCCACTCGCCTTGACGCACAATGGTTTCTTGGTATCTGTGTTTTAAACGTTATCCGCACACAACCTTTGGAATCATATTTGAACTTCCACCCCATTTTATTCTGTGATCCTTGAAAAGGAGGAAGTATAATAATGTGTAAGTGACCCATTTAGAATTCCTTGTAGTTTCTTGTCGTTCAATAAATTATTAAGTACGACATTTTTATTTTGTAAAACTAGTCTGACTCCATTGTGGTTGCTCAAACAGAGATAACCCATCTTGTGGTATGTGCTGCGTTGTGCACAAGCATTACATTTCACATGCTTTCTTAACAAAAGCCCATTGTATATCCTGTCGGCCTACTTATTCCTCAGTCTGTATAGTCTCCCTACCTAGTGAGTTATAAGAAGTGCTGTATTCTTTTTTATTTGTGGTTTTCTCTTTTATTCTCAGTCAAATAATATGTGTTTTTTTTTTTTGTCGTTCTGAAATTTTATTCCGAACAAGCTTGATAGAACATGCCCTATTGAATTTCCTGCTGCTTTGAGGTCATGGCCAGGGAAACTAGCATGATCCAACCCCTATCAGGTGAATAATCACGCACATTGCAAACACAGCAGACGTGTTGACATATTATACCACCAGATGTGAGTGTGATTAGCGTTACAAGCCGTAGACTGATCTATCTGTCATACATCTAGGTGGACACACCCACTTGTGATGTCAGAAGAGGCAGATTTTCAAAACGGCTTGTGACGCTAATCCCACTCACAACTGGTATAATAATATGTCACCTTTAATGCCCGCGTCCGAGTAAGGGTTAGAATTCTCTGACACATCCACGGTCTCAGTGTTGGTTCTGGATCGTATGTCATGTTTACAGTAAACTACTGCGTCAAGATTGTTAATCTCTGTTCTCAGCCAAACCATGCATGAGGTGGCCAATCAGATCAACAGAGTGCATTAGCATAACCCCCAGGGCCTTCGCAAAACAGCAGTTATTTTAGAATGTAGAAAGCGCACACTACAAGAAGCTGGCTTTAAGAAAAAAAGACAAATATCTTGTAAAGGCCCCAGGGAACAATTCTCTTACTGTATCATACGGGAGCATTTAATGAGTGCCCTGACCCGGGCTCCATATGGCAGAGATCATGCCTACTCAATGGCAGCTTTCAAACCCAAAAGCCTTCCAAAAAAAAATGCCACAAAACCATTCATTGACTGCCTGGAGTACATTCCAATTTGTTCCCCATACCAAAATGTATTAATATAAATTTTTTGACCTTATTTTTCTGTTGTTGTTTATTCAGAAGATATCTGTAGATGACTTGGTATATCACGTATAGATATATCGATATTACACAATGGTTTTAAAGGGCACTGAAAGTGTACACCCAAAGAAAGATACAACATCAACCATAACCCTTCAACCACAGTGCCCTCAAGCTGGGGTCTTGCTGTTCGCTGAGGGGTTCCTCCTCACCCGAGGGGATGCTCAAAGGCACTTGGTTTCAGGTGAGTTGATAGGGTTAAAATGATACCAAAGCACAAGTAACTAGAGGGCTCAAACCAACAGATTCTCTTGTAATTTCTCAGTTTACTTGTGATCACTATCTGTTGAATTGGTTGGTCACAAAGTCACTTGAAGGCAGTGTTCAAGAGGTTGAGAGGGAGCACATATACGTCAGGAAGACCTTTGCAGCTCTTTACTAATGAGGGAATGCGGTGGATGTCTGGCACAGATTGCACAGAACGTGGTTTTGAGGCGCATGGGCAGAGAGAAACGATTCTCACACACTCCTATTCCTAAATGATGTGTTTTTGTGTTACTTAATTGTGCCCTGAAGGCATTGGAACTGTGTAACTTGACCAAAGCTAGCATGTGTGTGAGCAGATTTACATGCTGTGGACGGTAATGATTATATTTAGGCTATTGTTTTCTGGTGGCCTACATCTGTATGCACTGTAAACTGTGATGACTGCCCCTGGATTTGCTCTGGTTGTCCCTATTGTGGAATTAGTGAGGGATAAAAGATTGAGCAGAATGTTGTGTTCCGGTTGCCAACTGCTGTAGCGAGTAATGAAATGTCCCCTGGCTCCACTGGCGTAGGTTTCTTTGTTCTGTCACTTGCCATCACATGTGTATATATTAAATATTACGACATTGTAACTTCACCACGACAGCGTTACAGCATATGCCAATTTTTTTCATTGCTTTAAAAATACGCCTTTATTGTCCCATCTTGTACTAACTGATGAGGCCTGTTTCGTCTCCTCCCAGTCTATAGGGGAGGTGCTGGGAGATATGGTCCAGTTCACAGTGAGTACCTCCGAGCGTAGGCCCTGTTTGGAGGGAATTTATTCGAATCCTGTGAAGCTGAACTTAGGAGGCTGTGAAAGAAAAAAGGGGCTGAAAAGAAATCTTTACTGGACCTACTTGTGGTTCTGCAAGTGTATTTCCTCCAGTTTTTTATGCCTTTGGGTTGACCTTCCTTCTTTGAGCTTTGAGCAAGTAGGTTGTGAGTGAAGAAGAAATAAAATTCCCGTCACATATACAAAAGTTGAAAGATGGGGAAGGAGGCGATGATATAAGCCAAGGCGAGACAGCTCTTCTTCAATTCTGCGAGGAAAGTTCAGGCATTAAAGCCGCAAATCATGGCCAAATAAAACAAGGATAAGTCATACGTGTGTACAGCTGGCTGTCGGGGTCGGGTCGGGAGTAAAGAATAGAACATAGTAGATAAACGGCATGTTTGACAAAGCCCTTTTACCACACGGTGTGTTAGTTTAAGAGTGATAATAGATCGCACCTCCTCGTTAGCCGGGGCCTGGCGCCTTTCAAGAGAACAGCTCTTATCGACTCATCTCCAGATTTGTTCCAAGGCTTACCCACCAGTCTCCAGCCTTATCCACTCGTCTGAGTCTTCAGTCGTCCACTCAGAGATCTTGCTGCCTCCGTCAGGCTGGGGGTCAGGCCACCGTCACTCCCCTGGCCCCGGCCAGGACCTCGCTGGATGAAAAGACTGCATTGTGCCAAAGATTGCATGTTTAATGTCCAAGCATGGAAGGAAATCAAATCAAAAGGGATATACCCGGAGGAAAAGAAGGAGATGTAATCAGTTTCCTACTTATTGTGAATACAGGGATATGGGATTTTAAAGGGGAATTTTTTTTAACGCATGTATTGTAATGCAATAATTAATTCATGTGATTTTGTTGTTGAAAATTACACGGAAGTACATTTGAAAGTATCTTTTCTACAGGAAACCCATTTTTCAGATCTGTAATGGTTGAAATAGCGACTTAATGGAGTCAGTAAGCTCTCATTTATCTTCTTGTTTGTTCTTGAATCAGTGTGTGACAATGACAGAGAGAGAGGAGCTCTTGGCGTCCAACAAGGAGAATGCATTTGGATGCGGGTTTGTTTGCTTGTAAGCTATGTGTTATGGGTGGGCACGTCACTTCTGTTTTCCGTTAGGCTCTGCTGCTCTTATTATGTGGAAATGTGAGACTATTAGTGGGGGAAAGTTCCAATGGGCTGGGTAAGGGGTGTCACCTGAGAGTATTTTGATTGGTTGAGGAGGAGGGGTTTATGTTCTTTGGGTTTGTTCAGGTGGCCGTAGTGACCACCCCCCCCCCCACCATCACATGACCTGGTCACAGATTTCTCATCAGGGTTAGCCGGACCTACTACACTCCCACTCTCCCTCCCAACACACAAACGCACGCAGGAACACACTTACACCCACACACAGACACACACACACACACACACACACACACACACACACACACAAGCAGAAACACACACTCGCACACACAGACAAACACACAAAAAGAAAACACACACACACACATACACAAACAGAAACACACACACGCACAGACACACAAACACACATATAAAGAAAACACACACGCACATACACACAGATAGGCACAGACATACACAAACAGACACACGCATACACAGACAAACACACATAAAGAAAAAACACACACAGACACATACACTCACACACAGATGGCTACAATAGAGTGCCTGTGATTGCGACATAGATACAGGATGCCTTCCCCTTGATTTAAGTCAAGTGAGGACCTCCTGACCTCCACTGACCTCACTGATACCCGCTGACGCAAGGTATCTTTTGGAAGACTACCTTTAGGACCACCTCACAACCAAACACATAAAACAACACAGAGCCCGTTTTTCTACACACTCACTAACAACATGGAGACCGTAGCTCGACACGCTGCCTCACGGCTGTCATGGTCTGTCAATGTAAAATGTAAATGTAAATGTAAATGGTCTGAAGGTTCACCAGCAGTATTCACACAGCACAACATTGAGCCTTGTTTGGCTCACTATCCACAGCGGCTTCCAGGGAAGGCTGAGATTAAATCTGGTATACAAACAAAAATTGAGTCATGTCATGCTTGACTAAGTCTTGTGAAAAGAAAAAAAGAAAAAAATTGAGTCAAGCTCAGAATACCATTAGGAACAAGTTAAAACGGTTGTCATTTTCTGTAAAGGGAGAATTTATCAAGGAATCCGTTTTTAGCACAACGGGGGTGCTTATCCTT